>NC_036642.1:5651021-5716658 GCF_002806865.2 Cucurbita pepo subsp. pepo
ATTCAGCGGAGTTCATTAAATGCAACTTAAAGTGCATTTAATTCATCTCTGTCTTGAAGCTCAACTTTGCATAACATATAAGGGAGGTCTCCAACGTCTTCTAGAATTTCCTTTGATGAGCTCACCATAGCTTGAATATAACTGTATAAGGTTTGTTGTAGCTTCTTGGCTCTCGTCCTTGTAATTGGACCTTGAGGTATGGAAATTCCTTGGTCGTTGTTCATATCACATTCCTAAAAGCATCGTTAGTGATCGTGATGTAAAATTTTTAAGCCACTTTTGGCGTGTTTTATGGGGTAAGTTAGGAACTAAGCTAGTATATTCAACTACTTGTCATCCTCAAACGGATGGACAAATTACCGTTGTTAACAGAACCATGACTACAATGCTTAGGGCTATTATTGATAAGAATCTTAAGACCTGGGAGGATTGTTTGCCATTTATAGAATTTGCATATAATAGGGTTGTTCATAGCACTACTAAATACACCTTATGCCTTGCGTCTTCAAGCCAGGAGATTGGGTTTGGGTGCATTTCCGAAAAAGAAAGATTTCCTACTCCAAGAAAATCTAAGCTTTTACAATGAGATGGACCTTTTCAAGTTCTTGAGTGTATCAACGACAATGCTTATAAAATTGATTTACCTGGTAAGTATGGTGTTAGTGCAACTTTTAGTGTTGTTGATCAGGTGATGGCTGGAATTCGATGACGAATCCTTCTCAAGAAGGGGAGAATGATATGAACCACGACCAAGGAATTTCCATACCTCAAGGTCCAATTACAAGAACGAGAGCCAAGATGCTACAACAAACCTTCAAGCTATGGTGAGCTCATCAAAGGAAATTTTAGAAGACGTTGGAGACCTCCCTTATATGTTATGCAAAGTTGAGCTTCAAGAAAAAGGTGCATTATATGCACTTTAAGTTGCATTTAATGAACTCACTGAATTTATGGAAAGTTCAAGGATGACTAATAAGCACATTTCATTCATTGCACTATTTAATTATAATTTAAATATTTGTTTGTCATATTTAAGCCAGTTTTTAATGTAGAAGTTATGATTATATTGTAACCCACCTAGGTTACCATATTCCACCCTTAACTAGCCATTTTAATGTGGACGTTATGGGTATTTTCATTTACTAGCCAATTTAATTTGGGAGTTATGTGTCACATAGGTTAAGGTTGTAAAGGCTATATAAAACCTCTTTTCTTTGATTAGGGACATCACATTTTGGAATTAAGTATAGAATTTCTATTTTATCTTTGTTGAGAGCTAAGTTTTTCTTTGCAAATTCTTGTGTTTAGAACTTGCATGCTAGAGTCATTCAAGTGGTATTGATCAAATCTCTTGTGGAGTAATTCGAACACGAGTTTAGAAACGAGTTTTCTTTACTCTTGATCTTGATCATCAAGGTAATCCGTTACATACTTTCCCTTGAGTTGATTTCCATATCAATAAAGTATGAATGTTACAACTCTTGGAATCATTTAATAGTTACATTTTGAGGCTATATAAAGCCATGTATGTTGTATTTGTAAGTAGACTGGAAAATGCAGTAAAAAAAAACATTTGTGCTTTCTTTAGCCAATGGCTAAGTTTCTTTGCAATTCAATGTAGTTTAGGTTGCATGTAGAATCATTCAATTTTGACATGATCTATCTTGCTTATGGAGTGATTCAAATCTCAAACAAGTATTCTTGCGTTGAGATATTTGATCAACAAGAATCATTCAAGCTAGACATGATCGATCTTGCTTGTGGAGTGATTCGAATCTCAAACAATGTTCTTGCCTTGAGATATTCGATCAACAAGGTAATCTGAATCTTACTCCTCTTGTAGTGATTTCCACATATATGTTTCCTTTGTGTTTCTTCTCAATTTGATTTTTATTTATTTTTATCTTTTTAGTTTTTAATCGACTTAGAGTTTAAAATTCAATCTTTGCTCTATTTAAATATTTTGAGAGGTGAGAATAAGAGCTTCATTTGTGTAAATGAGTGCAAACAGAGTGACCTAAAATCCCTTGAGGGTATACACGTCAAAGAGTGTTGTGAGGTTCTTTGTATTTCCATAAGTTATTTTTGTAGCAAAGTTTAGCAAATAAGATTCGAGGACGAATCCTCTTGAAGAAGTGGAGAATGATATGAACCAAGAGACATCAATCATACAATATATTTCAATGAAGATGCCACCGACACTGGTAAGGATACTTTATTTGTCCTCGAATAAAGTAAGTTATCCCCTGGTTCTGGAAGGCACATGAGTCCAAACGCTATGTTGAATGTGCCACCGACACTACACTATGTAGGTACCTATGCAGGTGAGGCGTCGATCGGTCCTAGAAACAACGGCAGCAGCGCGAGGAGTTAACGACCAAACGTGCTGCAACTTAGGGATCACCAGGCCACTCCTGCCCCCGCAAGCAAAGAGGTTTCATTCAAGATACCAGGCGACCAAATGAAAGTGAACAACCTCGAGAAACTCTTCTAGAGAGCGTACCCTTTGTTTCGACTCTTTCTCTCTTCTAAAAAAAGGCAAAAGAAATAATATCTAATTTTTCTTCTATGGACCTCTTGGACCTCGGACCAATGAGGTGATGATGCATGTGNTTTTTTTTTTTTTTTTTTTTTTTTTTTTTTTTTTTTTTTTTTTTTTTTCTCTAAAAATTCACGAGGTTCTGCCAGGAAGAGTTTGTCCATCAATAAATGGGGTATACCTTTTTCGGGGGGCAGCGGTCAACCATCCACATGCATTAAACTATACGTCTCACTAAGACTTTCTGACTCAGCCATCTCGTACTCACAGGAAGAAACTTTTGAAAAAGGTGGTTTCCGTTTTCTCGTCCCGAAGACGACGTTTTTCTTCCCTTAAAGAGTCGACAGCGCGCGATAGATTGCGATTCTTCGTCTGATCTTCAGGGTAAGAGTGAGTCTTTGACAGATTTCGAGCAACCCCTAATCTTTGAACAGGATCTACTACTGCGGGTAGATAAAGGGATTTCCCTTTTGCAAGCAGTGTGATTTGGGAGCGACTTTCTAGTAGGGCGAGTGTCTAAAGCCCAAGATATTCATATACATAAAATTAATCATTTGAAGTTTTCTCCCTATCAAAACTTGTTAAATAGTAATAATAATAACTCATATACCATAATAAAATTTTCTTACGAATTTATACATAGAAAACTATATTTTTTTTTTCTTCTAAATTTATAAGAATAAATTAGCATATAAATTAATTTAAATATTTTTTTAAGTATAAAACTAAAATCTAGCATTTAAAATTATAGAAATTAAAATAAAATAAAACTTAAATGTTATATTATTTAAATAAAAAGGTTAAATAATCTAATTATATTAGCAATTTAAAGTATTAAATTATAAATTTCATCTTATCCAGCTATAAAAACTTTATAAAATAAAATAAAAACTCAAAACGGTGCGTTTAGGGCAGAGCTGGGGAAAGAGGGAGGGATATGAAAATCATTTCTTGAGCGAAGGGAAAAGAAGATCTCTACTAAAGCAGTGGAAAGACTCAAACCTCATTGCGACGTTCGACATCGATTCTGTTCTTAATCCGTTTGGCTGAAACTTAATCCAAATCCGATAATGAGTGTAAGTTCATCGGCTCAAATCGATGTTCCCTATTCTTCTTTACATTCCGATTCTAACATTTATCGATCTCCCGATTTTTTATTGCAGCCCGTTGATTCCAACCAGGCGAACCATGGTATTCTCTGCCCCGAAGCTCCAATTCAACGAACACAGTACGTTTTCTTTCTCTCTGTTTGCGTTCGTGGATACTTTTTGGTTAGACATTAAGTTTTTTGTTCTAGAATTGGGAGTTTTGGGGTTTTAATGACCTAAGATTTTCCAATTGGGAGTTGAGCGGTGAATGAATGGCGAAGTCTTGGTTTTGGAATCAGCTTAGCATTTGAACTCCTGGTTGTTTGTTTATAACTTCTGTTGTTGAATAGGTATCCCTATGTGACTGGGACATCCGTGGTTGCCATCAAATACAAAGATGGGATTTTAATGGTTTCCGATTTGGGAGGTCAGTGGAAAATCTTACCCATTCTTTTTCTTCAATATCCAATTAATTGTCTATTATATTGTATCTATGTCTTTCTACAATGGTTCAAAAGAAAGTTGTTGATGATTGTCAGCTTGTTTATCACCTTTTACTTGTTGATAGCAAAACACTTCTGGAAGTGATGTTTCTTTCTTTAAGTGATTCTGAATCTCGGATGTATGCGTTGGCAAATTATAATGGAATTGTGTTTGTATATGATATTTTAACTACAGGCTCCTATGGTTCCACATTGCGGTATAAGAGTGTGGAGCGAATCAAAGCTATTGGAAAACATTCTCTACTTGGTGCAAGTGGAGAAATTAGTGATTTTCAGGAGTTGTTGCGAAATCTCGATGAGCTCATGTAAGCCTAAGATGGTTTGCTTTACTCTCACGGTTCTTTATATATGTTCATTGGGAATGCATGGTGTTCTGGATTGGAAATCACAGAGGTTGAGCGAAATCTCTTATTGTATTGTGAATGGTGCAGCTTGTATGACAACATGTGGGATGATGGTAATGCTCTCGGGCCCAAGGAGATCCATAGCTACTTGACTCGAGTGATGTATAACAGGCGGAACAAGTTCAACCCACTTTGGAACTCACTTGTTCTTGGTGGAGTAAAAAATGGGCAAAAGTATCTCGGCACGGTAGATCTTTTGTTCTCTTACCTCTCATTCAATTAATTTTAAGTTTAGATGCTTCATCAGCTAACAATTTACCATTTGCATGCAGGTTAATATGATAGGTGTAACTTTTGAAGATGACCATGTTACTACTGGTTTTGGCAACCACCTTGCACGGCCAATTCTTCGTGATGAGTGGCATGAGAACCTGACTTATGAAGAAGGTGTGAAATTGCTGGAGAAATGTATGAGGGTACTCTTATACCGTGATAGGTCGGCTGTCAACAAGCTCCAGGTTTGAATCATTTTAGAGCTACATTTATCACTTTCATTTTTATGTATATTTGTGAGTGTCCAGCCGGCTTATATGCATATCCACTAGTCTCACTGGATAACCATCCAACATTTGGTTGTGAAACCCATAAGATTTCAATATCATAGGGAGTTTGCAACTATGGCATTTGAACCTATCCTTGTTCCTAATGATCACTTAACCAACCCAGTGGCATNGCTTCATGGGGTATTTGGCCAGAGAGGAATAATAGGTTTTTTTTAGAAGGGTGGAGAGATCATTGGAGGAGGTTTCCTTATGGGTGTCCATCCATCATGCTTTTTTTTTTTTTAAATCATTGGCCTGGTTTGATTCTTTTGGATTGGAATCCGTTCTTGTAGTTAGTTCTTGAACTCCTTTTGTGGTCTTTTTGTGTACCTTTGTACGAAATTTTTTTCAAATAGGAATGCCTTCAGAATGAAGCTCAGCAAGATTATGCGCATGCCCAAAAACTCTAGCTTGGTTTCTTAAATATGTATATATTAATGAACCCAGCCTAGCCCATGTTGATTCACTGATTATAGCTACATCCACCACGATCTCTCTAGTTTCTGGAACCTGTGTTTTGATCACTGGTTATAGTCTTCAATGGCTGGCGTTATTCTCTCATCATCTAATTTGGCATTTGCAGATAGCAAAAATAACTGAAGAAGGCGTGACAATCTCCCAACCTTACTCCTTAAAAACATTCTGGAACTACGCTGCTTTTGAGAATCCCACTTCTGGCGCTGAAGGATCATGGTAGATTGAAGCTACCTCGTTTATTTCAGGTTCCATTTTCATGAATCGCTGTTCGGATCAAGAGTTGTGAAACAATTGACATATCAAAAGTTAGATGCGTCTTAGATACTTATTATTGGATTGTATGGAATGTCTACTTGGAACTATCTGTTTATATCCAACTCAGTGCATGTTGACTTCATTTTCTTGACTTTTTTATAATCACAATCAGTTGCTTTTTCATTATTAGTCTCAGCCTACTTTATTGCTTGACATGCTTTGATTTGAATGAAGTAAAGTCGATCATTCGACCAAGACAGTTAGAATTAACAGATTTAGATATTAATGATTTAGTACACAAACTAATTTTCAACGGGTAAACTGGGAGATCCCGCATCTGTTGGAAACATTCTTTACAAGGGTGTGGAAACTTCTTCCTAGCGTTTTAAAAACCTGAGGGGTAGCCCTAAAGGGAAAGTCCAAAGAGGACAATATCTGCTAGCGGTGGACTTGGATTGTTACAAATGATATCAAAGCCAAACACCGGGCGGTGTGCCAGCGAGAACCTTGAACCTCTAAGAGGGGTGGACACCAAACGGTGTGTTAGCAAGAGCGCTGGGCTCTGTAGGGGGTGGATTGTGAGATCCCACATCGATCGGAGAAAGGAACGAGTGCCAGCGAGGACCCTGGACTCTGAAGGGAAGTAGATTAGGACCCTGGACTCTAAAGGGAAGTAGATTAGGACCCTGGACTCTGAAGGGAAGTAGATTAGGACCCTGGACTCTGAAGGGAAGTAGATTAGGACCCTGGACTCTGAAGGGAAGTAGATTAGGACCCTGGACTCTGAAGGGAAGTAGATTAGGACCCTGGACTCTAAAGGGAAGTAGATTAGGACCCTGGACTCTGAAGGGAAGTAGATTAGGACCCTGGACTCTGAAGGGAAGTAGATTAGGACCCTGGACTCTGAAGGGAAGTAGATTAGGACCCTGGACTCTGAAGGGAAGTAGATTAGGACCCTGGACTCTGAAGGGAAGTAGATTGTGAGATCTCATATCGGTTGGAGAGGGAAATGAAACATGGGTGTGGAAACCTCTCCCTAGTTAAAAACCTTGATGGAAAGTTCGAAAGGAAAAACCGAAAGAAGACAATATTCGAAAACAATATTCGCTAGCGGTGGGCGTGGGTTGTTACATAAACTATCCACCCTTGTAACGGAACATTTTAACTGACAGCAATCTTTGATATTTTGAATTTGTTAGTATCCTCACCCTGCAAGAAAGAAACAAAGAACAAAGACACCCATGCATTCATCAGCGATACTATACTTCACTGCTTCCTCATCATTCAAGTTGCCTTCACATTTGGAAATCAACCATTTACAAACTATCTGTATCAGCAAGTGATCTAAAGTTTCTAAAGCACAAAAACATTCCATGATCAGTCTCAAATTACCATAAACAAGAGAATGACACAAACCAAAACGTTACCTTCAATCTCTTTTCTTCTCATTCGATATTCAAATGGTCGGTTTGCTTAGCAGAAGATATGATGCCGACACCAGAACCCCACTAAGAACGGGTGACGGCGCCATCTCCCCTGCGAAGTAAACCTTCCATTGCTTTTGTTGCAGAACTTTTTTGCTTCTAATTTGTATAGGGAAAAGCTTCCCATTCCATCCAGATTAGATCCAACTGCTTCTTGTGATGTTTGATGCATATTTATAGTTGAAATACATTATTGATGCTAGAAAAGTCAGCTTAAAATTCATTGTTATTGTAAAATCTGTTTCTTTTTTGTGGTTGGAGATTTGACATCACTTTAAATGTCAGCTGCTTGGTTATGATAATATTTTCATTATCATGTCCGAGGCCCGTCCTCGAATGACAGCAAAAGGACAACTTCAAGACAACATTTTATTATCTTCTTAACTTACACGTTTGAATTGTACATTTGTTGTTGGTGGTGTTTATGTTTTCTTGTTCTTTAGTGGTAAAAAAAGTTCACAAAAACTGTATCTATTTTCAGGTCTTTGCTTTGTTTTGTTTTCTGTTTTTGTTTTTGTTTTGATTGAAAGATATTTTTCTCTCTTGTTTAGTCATTTTCTACCTCGAAAATGGAGGGTTCGTAGCATTTTTTAATAGGGTTCATTTTTGGTAAGTATGTTACATTCCAAAATATTATTAATGGTATACACGTATGTGATTTAATAGAAAATATAAATCAATGTATCGAAAAGAAAAAAAAAAAAAACTATGACATTGCGATGTATAATTAGTTGAGTTATAATGAAATGAACACGCTCAAATGAGGGGTATATAAATGAATCGATGTCATATCTTTGATCTTGAGGATAGAATGGTTAAAAAAACACTCAAAAGAATAAATAGATAATATCTATACTAATTAGGTGCACTTTATTTATTTATTTATTATTTTTTTTTGTTTTGCTCAATCACAAAAACTTAAAAGAAAATATTTTAGTTTATAACAAATTTTTTTATTATTATTAGAAATATGAAAATGATAACAAAAACATGCTAAAATTAGTCGTCTCTCGTATAGGAAATGAAAGATAATAAAAAATAAATTTAATATAAAGTAAAAAATAAACTTAAGACATAAATTGGGTTTACTTGTTTTATTTAAAAAAGAAATTGGGTGCACGAAGATCGGTGCTACTTCAATAAATTCCACGTCATCGGCCATTTAATTACAGCGACAGGCGGTTGGTTTTGGCGAAACATTCAGCTTTAAATGTCCTTTTTTTTAACCCTTTCTTTGTTTTTAATAGATATATAATAGCTAAATTTTTTTTTTTTTTTTTTTTTTAATTAATTTATGTAATGATTAAATAATTAAATGTTAATTAGTATATATATATTTAATTATATTTATTAAAAGTAGAAAATAAAAAATGATTATTAATTGGAAATGAAGCTTTGTTGGTATTCTTTTCAGACGGAGGGGGGGAAGTCTGAAAAAGCCCAAAAAAAAAACCGTAAAGAAAGAAAATAAAAACCCATTCCTCAGTTTTGCGTTCTTTCTAATCTCTCCTTTTCCCTCCCGAGAATTACAGATCTTCTTCGTCTTCTTCTTCTTCTTCGTCGCCGTCGTACTGTGGAGAGAAATGCCGTCCAAGCTCCTCTCTCCAGGTCTTCCTCTCTGTCTTTCCGGCTTCTCTCTCTCTCATCGTTCTCTCTCTACAGAGTATGTTTCTTTAACCTCTTTTTTCTCTCTCTCTCTCTCTCTGTTTTGTGCGAGTAAACTCTGTTTTGTTTTTGTGGTAGGATGGAAGATCATGATCGAAGGAGGGAAGCCATGAGAAGGCGAAGAAGATCATCGAGTGCCGCCGATACAGGAGGAATCGGCTTCACCAGATACATCATCCAAGATATTGGAGATGGAGATCTTCATGATTTGTGTGAAAAAACCAAATTAACTTCGGCTGCAAAAGCCGCTTAAGATTACGAAAACACTGTCCATGATTCCACAATCTCAACTTTTTTGTGTTTGGTTTCGGATCTGTATTTTCATATTTTGTCAAAATCCTGATTTGGAGCTTCATGTATTGTTCTTCTCCTATGTTTCCAACTTTACTGGATGATGGTTCAATGTAATCCTCTTCTAATTTTACTTTCCATCTTTTTTGGAGTTGGAGTTGGTTTTGGCTCTAAATTGTCGAAATGTTCATAGGTTCATGGTTCGAATCCTTGCAAAAAAATCAAGAACATGTTTGTCATCTAGTAACAAAGCAAAGTAAAATCATTTAGGAAGAGAGGGAAAAGGAGAAAAGGACGTGAGAGAGGATAGGCCGGATATGACACTCTAAAATGTCTGTACTAAATGAGACCACGTTTCACATGCCTTTCAGTTTAAACAAGGTTACGTCCCCGTTGATATCAACATTAATCTGTTGTAATAAACCAAGATCTTCCAAGTAGAATCAAGACGAAAATCCACTGTAAAAATATGCAACGATATTAGCTATAATGATAATAGTATGCAGGGGTATGTCCAAAATGCTTTGGACGAACCAAACCATGTCGAACTCGGGCAGGACGGACCAGGAAAGTAGAGGACCAAACAAACGACACAAAAAAGAGACACTATAAGAGGACATAGCTGCGCCACCGTCTATCAAGCACCCAATTCTGAGATTGGGTACCTGATAACCAATGCCAACAACTATGATCACCATACAAAACAGCACCAACAGAAACCGGGTCTTTATTATTCGGACATTTGAAAACCTCAGACGAGAAGGTCTGAGGTTTCATAAGCACGGTTCACTTTCCAGCCTTCTTGGCTGCAGATTTGGTAACCTTGGCACCACTTGGATCCTTCTTCTCGACCGACTTGATGACACCGACAGCAACCGTCTGTCTCATGTCCCTCACGGCAAATCGTCCAAGAGGAGGGTATGAAGAGAATGTTTCCACCACCATCGGCTTGGTGGGAACCATCTTTATCATACCAGCATCACCGTTCTTCAAGAACTTAGGCTCCTTCTCAAGTTCCTTACCAGATCGCCTGTCAATCTTGGTTAGAATCTCAGAAAACTTCACGGCAATGTGAGAGGTGTGGCAATCAAGCACTGGAGCATAGCCATTGCCAATCTGTCCTGGATGGTTCATGATGATGACTTGAGAAGTGAAGTTGGCAGCCTCCCTGGCAGGGTCATCCTTGGAATTGGAGGCAACGAAACCACGCTTAAGATCCTTGACAGCAACATTCTTCACGTTGAATCCAACATTGTCACCTGGAACGGCCTCTGGGAGAGCTTCATGGTGCATCTCAACAGACTTAACTTCAGTTGTCAATCCAGTAGGGCCAAAACAGACGACCATTCCTGGCTTGAGTACACCGGTCTCAACTCGTCCAACTGGGACAGTTCCAATACCACCAATCTTGTAAACGTCCTGAAGTGGAAGACGGAGTGGCTTGTCTGAAGGCCTCTTGGGCTCCTGGATCAAATCAAGAGCCTCAAGGAGGGTTGGGCCCTTGTACCAATCGAGGTTGGTTGACCTCTCAATCATGTTGTCTCCTTCAAAACCAGAGATGGGGACGAATGGGATTTTATCAGGGTTGTAGCCCACCTTCTTGAGGTAAGAAGAAACTTCCTTGACAATTTCATCATATCTTGCCTTCGAGTACTTGGGAGTGGTGGCATCCATCTACAAAGGGTAAAAGCAAACTGAGTTTAAAACAAAACCAAAATACATTAACATGATCAAATTTAACCATATATGTGAAACAGTAACCTTACCTTGTTGCAGCAGCAGATCATCTGCTTAACACCAAGGGTAAACGCAAGCAAAGCATGCTCACGGGTTTGACCATCCTTGGAAATACCCGCTTCAAAACCACCAGTGGTGGAGTCAATAATGAGAACAGCACAATCGGCCTGTGAGGTACCAGTAATCATGTTCTTAATGAAATCACGATGTCCAGGAGCATCAATAACGGTGCAGTAGTATTTGGTGGTCTCAAACTTCCACAAGGCAATATCGATGGTGATACCACGCTCACGCTCAGCCTTGAGCTTGTCCAAGACCCAGGCATACTTGAAGGACCTCTTGTTCATCTCGGCAGCCTCCTTCTCGAATCTTTCAATCACACGCTTGTCAATACCACCAAGCTTGTAGATCAAGTGTCCGGTGGTGGTGGACTTCCCGGAATCGACGTGGCCAATGACCACAATGTTAATGTGAACCTTCTCTTTCCCCATTTTAAATTTGTAAACTGAAAAAGTTAATAATGATAAACCAAACGATAAGCTTATCGAACAATATCCTTTATACAGGCAAATCAAACGATATATCATCGATAATTTACCATTAAATCCATTGATAGATAAACTTAATTTAGTTCGTAGATCTTCAATGGTATGAAAACCGTAAACAGTGTCATTGGAACTTCCTCTTTTACATTTAAAAAAGGACGTCTCCTCCACAAACTCGACAAATCTTACAAAGAATACATCCAAAACTTAACATAAAAAATGTCAAATCATCACACAAACTTGACATTATTCAAAGACGCTAATAACCTCAACGTAATTGCTACAACATACAGCTCGTTCAACGAACACGAAACAGAAGATAAATTTTCCTAGACCGAAACAACCAATTGAAAAGAATCACAAACTGAATCATAGACGACACGATTCAAAATCCCCTTCGTAAAGTGAATACCTAGATAAATTCACCCATCCTTACAAATCCGTAATACAACAATGGATTAAACAACATGCACGCATAAAGAACAAACGAATGATATAGGAAAATTATCGATCAAGCAAAGATATAATCAAACCTGAAACAGCGAAAATAAAAAAAAAAATCGAGAAGCCGGATTGAAGAAGCTCCTGCTGAATCAAAACGAGGTTTACAAAAAAAATAAAGTGGAGGTAAAGAATGGTGGAGCTCTTTGACTATATATAGCAGAACTGTTGGCGCATATCTGACTAGGGTTTATTCCTCAGCCGTCAGATATTGAGCGATCTGATCCAACGGTATTAATCTTCCCTTCTTAAAGTAGACTGGACACCGGCCAAATGCGTGGACCGATTTCAATAATTCTCATTTATTTGCTTTAAAATTACATATTCACTTCCTTGGAGAGTTTTCGTATGATTTTTAATTCTTTTTTTTTTTAAAAAAAAGATGATTTATCCTGAATAATTTAGATTCTTTTTTAAAATATAATATTTTAAAATTAAATTAATTTTAAATTAAAATTTAGTAAATAATTAGCTTTGCCTCAACCAAAAGGAACATGCATATATACAAAAGGAAGTAACGAGCAGGGTAAAATATTAAATATAATTAAATTATTACCTGAAAATAATTTTTAATAGTTTTCTTTTTTTTTTTTAATGACATGGGAATATAATAATAATGGAAAGTCCAAAAAGGTTTTATTTATTTATTTATTTATTTGTACTATAAGGTTATTATAGTAATAATGATACACAAATAATTAGGCCAAAAAAGAGTCTGGCAGAGAGAGAGTGCACTGAAGATGGATATGTTGAGGTTTGGGTTTCGGAAAGTAGCGACACCATGAGCACATTCTGGCATTTACCTGCTACCTGCCTACCCGGTCCACTCCCAAAATTCCAATTCATTACGTCATTTTACAAAAAGCATTTACATAGGTTAAAAACAAAAAAAACGGTAATTTTGATTTATAATTTAACACTCCTCTCCCAATGGGATCTCTTGAAAACCAATGGCGGACATTGGAATCCAAACGCGCACTCTCTTTCCCGGGTATGGTCCAAGTTAATTTAACAAGGCTTGGACACCTCAAAACAAGCATTCAAACCTTTGACCTCTCAAACAAGAGCACACAATTAAGCTATGATCAAATCGATAACATAAAATTGAACGTAACCACTTTTCCAAATGGTAACAAATGAACTGTCTATATATAATGCAAGGTATAATATATAATAAACCTATCGGTACAAAATTCTTTAATATCTTTCACATATTCCAACCAAAAGGCAGTAGTCTAAACATAAGAGGCAGAAAACAATGTCACTGAGATTACGGTCAAAATCTATCCATCCAAATTTAAGCATTCTTCTAAGAACATTGCAAGAAGCTTCAAGTGTTTATAGTCTAACACAGCATGGAAAGGAATCTATCTGATTGTCAAAATCAAATATGTTTATCAAATCTTCGAGGGAAATGGGTAAGAAAGAACTCCTGTGAATAAGTTAAAAGTTTTCCCTACCAATATAATCGCTGTTCTGTATCTTTTTCTTCACAATTCTTTAGCACTGTCCTGCTGTGCTTTTTCTACTGCTTTCTCAGCTTCTTCAAGAACAAAGCTTTTGAGAGATTCTACGTCTCTTGGCCCTGGGTCATCATAAAATTATAGCTGCTATATCAGGGTTCATCCGGATCCAAGAATATAATGAAATGAGGCATTTCATTCTGATTTCTGATATTGGTAAACAAAAATCATCTATAGCAGAACCACGAGGTGAATGAACAGACATGTCGATATGAACAAATATATCGTAACTTGCTAATCATCAAATTTTGATGGCTGGAAATTGGCAACGTTTAATAAGACTTTGAACTAAGCTCAACATGATTCATTAGACCAATGAGTTTATCTTTTTTAATTGATGTGTGCTTACGTGTGAAGAATGCGGAAAGACGACAAGGCTTCATTAAATAAATTGCCAAAGTAGAAGCAAAATCGGAACACATATAGAACATAGACAATAAGGGTAACAAAAAGGGGAGGAAAAATTCACCTTTATACTTTGCAACTTCTTCCCCTTCATAGAAAAGCTTGAATGTAGGATATGAATGGATATCAACTTTAGAACAGACTGATTTGTGAGAACCACAATCAACTTCTCCGACCTCGATTTCATCCTCGCCTTCCATTGTCTTGCCCAGGTCCTCCCATAATGATCCTAAATTCTTGCTGAAATTTGCAATTTAAGTTACAGGTAATTAATTACGCAATATGAAATCGATTACCGACAGGATAAAAACCAGGAAACTACGATAAGAAAGAATGCCAACCAATGCTTGCACCAAGGAACACAGAACTTCACAAACCATGCGGTATCTTTTTCCTTTACCTGAAAAGTACATATTTCTACGATGAGGAATGTACTAAAAAGTTCAGTGAAATCATATCTTAGTCGGAATCCACAATTTCAAATATTGGTTCTGTTATTTTGAATCCTTGATTAATCAATGTTGGATGATATAAGAAGAAAAATGAAAATCCATCAAGGTATAACATATAAACCGAAGGGAAGATAACCAACCATGCATCATCTAGGCCAAAGATCAAAGCTTTAAGCCTAAGATGAAAGCTGATTTAACCAATCTTCAATGGAAAGTTATAATAGACGATACCGTATCAATAACTAGGTGAGAGTTCCATCGGCCTGCGAACTCAAAATGACATGACATCCATAGTTTCCAAGTCAACTCGATTATTCTCGAGAGACAACTATTTTATCCACCTGGATTTGATTGCCAAGGTAATTCAGAGTACATTAAATCCTAATTAGGCGGTCGTCATGACATGAAAGCATACCCTCTATGCACTTTACTATTAACCATTTATGAGCCTTCCTAACAAGTTTCACCAATGTCACTAAATCTGGGAACAACAAACTTAATCTGTCCAATCATAGTCCTGCTTAACAACCTACACTAATCAAATTTGTTCAATCCCCACGAGCAAGTAATTTGATCTCAACTGTTGGCCCCCGTTTGCCCGAAATCCGACCAAAAACCAAGACCAGAAGTTAGTTTCTACTGCATTTGTCATTGGATGTTCACAATAATATTCAGAATAAAGTTCGACAATTCTAGACAATAGTATCAAATTTTCTTCTTCTTTTTTATTCGAACGGCCGCAGTTCGTTCTTGCGGATCCCAATCTGCGACATCCCAGCTGACAGTAGCCATACCAATCCCAGACGAATCGCTCCAATCCAACGAACTCATAGAGTAACTCGAATACAAAAACAACTGGATTCAACCATGCATCATCGATTTTATAGGAACATCAATTAAAATTATAAAAAGAACATGCTGAATCGTCAAACAAGATTCAAAAATCAAGAGGATTCCCTCGCAGACAAAATTTTCCACTTAGAGAATAAAGAAATGGACCTCGATGAGTAAAATTAGGGTTTGCAAACGGTACCTTGTCGGAGAAGGTGTCCGCAGTTAGGGTTATAACTTCAGATTTGCAGAGAGAAGCTGTGTTTAGAACGATAAGAAAAATTAACAAGAAAGACAAAATTGCAGATGAAATATGGAATTTCATGGTTGAATGTGGTCTCTGGATCTTCTCTAGTGCTGTGGATTCAATGGAAGAAAAGATCAGGATTGGTGGCCGGAGCTCGCAATATGCAATTGAAACAACGATCCCGGTCGATCTGGCCAGCGTCGTTGGGGCCCGATATTGAATACCTTGAATTTTTAATTTATTTTATCAAATTTAATTTATGAATTTTTTAAATTTGTTAAATTCACTCATCTAAATCTTGCTAATAGATTTAATTATTATTATTATTATTATTATTTTCTCGGACGTAAGTGGGCCGAAAGCCCAGTGAACTAGATATGGTGACGTGGCACTTTTTGATTGGTTACATAATTATCTTACACAGAACGTCGAAGCAGAGGATCAAGCTAGAGAAATAAGAGAACAGAAAGGAAGAACCCTAGAAAACTAAAAAGCAAGCGCACCATTAACGGACGAATTACAATAAAAGGTGGACGACGGAATTACTCCGATGGCGCAAGATCGGAAGAGGCAAAGGCCGAACATATTGATCACTGGAACTCCGGGAACCGGTAAGACAACAACGTCATCTGCTTTAGCAGACGCCGCTCAGCTCCGTCATGTCGCTATCGGAGACCTTGTGAAGGAGAAGAATCTACATGATGGCTGGGATGACGAACTCCAGTGTTATATCATTAACGAAGATCTGGTTAGTTTTTTCTTTTCCTGCTTTTCTTGTTCTTTGATTTGTTTTAGTAACTGCTGGTTCATCCTCCTGTTGTTGGCTGAAGATTGATGCTAACCCGAAGGTGTATTAAATTACTCAGGTTTGCGATGAGTTGGAGGATTTGATGGAAGAAGGCGGAATCATTGTGGACCATCACGGCTGTGATTTTTTTCCTGAGCGGTGGTTTGATCGCGTGGTTGTGCTTCAGACTGAAAACTCCATCTTATATGACCGCTTGACGAAGAGGTAACAAAATTAAAGCGTTCATGTGTATGATTATTCTGTTTGTGTATTTTGTCTGTCCGTTTTGGCTCTCTTCTCAGACGTTTGTGGGATTCTGTCTGGTTCAGGGGATACGAAGGAGCCAAGCTTTCGAACAATATTGAATGCGAAATCTTTCAGATATTGCTCGAGGAGGCGAATGAAAGCTATCAGGAGAACATAGTGGTGGCTCTAAGGAGTGACACTGTAGACGATGTAGCTCGAAATGTTGAAACTCTGGCGGATTGGGTTAAGAATTGGCATCCTGTAAGCTAAGCAGATAACAAAAGAAAAGAAGAGAATATTACTTTTGTACCAGTTTTCTTGATTCTAAAGTATCTGGTCAGTTAAGAAAGTTGCCTTTGCTGCTTGATTGAATTAGTTTTTCTCTTAGCCATCATATCTTTTAGAGCTGTATATCTCCCAATTCCCCATTGTTTGGAATATTAGAACACTGCATCATTTTGTTTAGGTTTTACCCTGTTTGTACCAATGTTATCATTGAAACAATGGAGATATTATCTAAGTTTTTTTTTTTGAGGATTTTGTTAGGTACAAGGCCTTGCATTCCCATTGAAGTTTTGTTCTTCTGCATATAATTTTTTAATTGACATCTGCTGAAGGCGCAACATATTTGAGTGATACTTACTGGCCTTTACAAGTATGCTAAGTAGTAGAGGTTTATTCTCTACTTATAATTCTTCTTCTTTGTAATGCTTCTCTTCTTCAACTTCGAATGTGCTCAAAATGGGAGATATCTTGAGCCATACTAGAATATTCACCAGTGAAGATGTGTTGGAATACTCCAAGGTGAGTCACGGCTCAAATCCTCTGCATTTTGATTCTGAATTAGCCCGACATGCTGGATTCGACAATCGTCTTGTTCACGGGATGCTTGTTGCTTCAATGTTCCCTCATATCATTTCCTCCCATTTTGTAAGTTTAGCAAGCCAGTGAGTTTCTTTTAAGACCATAGAATTTCAAGGGGACTGAGAAATGGCACCTGAATCTTTCTTACAACTTATATAACTGTTTTGCGCTCTGTTTAAGCTGTTTTAATGTATGGTCTAGATGCTCTGATTTATGGTATATGTTGAGGATGATTGTAGCGGGGAGCTATTTACGTGTCGCAAAGCTTGAATTTAAAGTTACCAGTCTATGTTGGAGAGAAGATCATTGGCCAGGTATGGCAATCGGCCTTAGAGAAAATAAGAAGAGATATCTGTAAGCTTGTTCATTGCAGAACTCTAACTTCGCAGATTCAAATTTGAAGTTGTCATTTCCTTGAGTTAGGTACTTGCTGAATTTGTTTCAGGGGGAAATTTAAGACGGAATGCTTGAGGAATGGCGACGAACTCGTTCTTGAGGGTGAGGAAAGGGCCATCTTACCTTCGACAAACTCGTTCATTTCTGAGACAGATAGAAGATGATGGTCAAAGATAAGTCTCGACCGCTACCTACGACTCAGGTTGAAGGGTTTTGCCAGCCTAAGATGGGGTCGAAGGAACTTTTTCCATCTGAATTCATTCAGTTTCTTGTCATCTAGATTTCATCATCTTGACTATCTGTCCCCAGTTATTGATGCTGTTGAGGCTGATGAAACTGGGCGTGGAAGACGACTTCCAGGAGAGTCGGTCCGACTTCCATTATTTTTACTTCATCTCCTATTCATTGGATTGTATCTTTTAAGAAATTAGCCAGGAGCCTTTTGATCTTGAAAGTGATTAATATCATCAATGGAGAGTAACAAAATGAAACAGATTCGTTTCACAGAGAAAAGTTTTGCTTGTGTACTCACTGAGACCACAACTTACGGAGCATAATGAATTGGATCTTTATTCGATTGTTTGTGTTCAACAAGACATCCAAAGCAGCACAAAAATGTAAATGAAGTTTAAAAATCAAAATTCTGCTTTGTTTGTACTTCTATTGCAAGGAGTAACTTGCACCTTTGACAGGTTCACTAGAATTTTGCTATAAAAGGAATGGGGCAAAAAAGAAAAAGAAAAAGAAAAAGAAAACTGTAACTTTCTGTATCCCTTTATACCTGCTAGAGAAGCAACAGAACAATTGTATGGTATTTACATTATCTATAGTGAACTACAGCAGCTATGTCTCTCTTAATCTGCAGTAGGATCACTGTCGGTTTGAGCTTCGAGATCTTCTGTGTCGCAATCGAAGGAAGTCTGATCGAGATGAGAATTGTTCAGTTGGCCCTGTGGGGTTCCAAAGAGGGTTGTGAATATCTGTCTATGGCATTCATCACAAAAGTAGATATAGGTAAAATGGCCTTCATATGGGAGCTTATGAACTGCAGCTCCTTGTAGGATTCGATGCACGTAATCAGTTATGGATGGTGGAACAACCATATCATCCATCCCCTGTTTGAATGAACATATGAGATCAAGAGGGAAAGGGGAAAATCAGATTACAATTGACAGCTCCAATTAGAATTTGAAAAGATTTGAAAAGGTAGGAGTTGTATTGCTTAGACGTCATTCAGCAGCCAGTTCAGGGGAAGCAGAGGCCACTATAATCGGTAGTGGGCATTGATATCATCTTAGTAAAGGGGAAAGGTTAAATTTTGACGAATATGAACATGAGCAATCAAAATCTAACCTGCCATATGTGTATAGGACCGAGGAAGCCTGTGAATTCCTCTTGGACATCACCTAGCAATGACTTGAGCCAATAAATCAAGGATCTTACTCGTCGTTTCTCTAATCTGAGGTCGTGAAGCCTGAAACCCCAATCTGACACAAGTAATGCAGCTTCCTCCATGAAAGGTTTTGGATTACCTTGCCTGATTGATTCTTCTACATCCCTTTGCCAGAACTCTTCATGGAGAGGATCCTCCACTAAAGCTCTATCCTGAAAAAATAATGTTAAGATCTCAAGTGATGCTTTACACTGTATTAGTTTTCTACGCAGTCTCAGGATCTAAATGGCTTGGACCAATCACTATGAAGTTTTGTGCAAAGAGCCTGACAATAGGTGCCTAGAACTACACATTACACATGAAAATATTACAAAACATGAATTGGGTATCCGCGGGCAATAGTTGTCTTCAGTCATAACATGATAAACATGAGAACATTCTTAGCATATCAATATCATAGGTGTGTAATCATCAATTAACGGGGAAGAACAGTAGGAAACCTTACAATAGAAGGATTGTGAAGATAAACCGACTGTGATTGTGGATAATAATGTCTCACCCTTTTTCCTAGTGACAATGCCAGCCACTTATCAATCTGATCATGCTTCCCAGACAGGAAGCTGTTACGGTAAAACAGAGGAAGAATGGTAGGAAACCTTCGAGCTAGGAAGTACATAAATTTCCGCTTTCTACTCCATTTCTCCCACGTCCGACGTCTTTCCTCCTTGTTCATACTTGGATCATAGGGATTAACCATTGGAGCAAACATAGCTGCACCTGCAGCACGATGCCAATGAGCATCAGAGATTCTATCACCAATGTGTCATTACAACTCTGAATATGTAATTGGGTATTCGCATCATCCAATATCCCTATCTCCATCTCTTCCTCTCACTCGCACAGTTGGCTTAAAATCCCTCCCTGGCATACTATTTCAATGGTCTACTGAATGTAAACTAGATTCTTCCAAGCCCTTGTTTGTTTTAGTAATGTTACATTTCTACATTGAGATCTAAGCACTAAACTGAAGAACAATGGAATTAACTAATTCGTACCTGCAAGTTTATCAGGAATGTATCTAAGAGCAGCCCAAGCATGCATGCTCCCTGTCGAGTACCCTATTACCCAAAATCTGTCATTGACGCCCAAAGCATTTGCTAAATACGACATGTCCATTGCTGAAGATTCAAGGTTTCTTTGAGGATGAGGATCACTCTCGCCAAAGCCCGGGAGATCATATGTCAACAAGCGAATGCCAAACTCTTCCAACAGTGAAGTCTTAAGCCCAGGCATTCCTAAGGATAAGAATACCGTGAAAATACGTTCAAATTTACAGATAGAAAAGGTTGCAGAAAGATATACAGGAATAGCTTAACGTAATAATGTCTTGAAATTTTAACCCCTCCGATACAACCTGCAAGCCGAGAAGAGAGGAAAGAATGAGGAGCTATCATTGAAAATCTAGCTCTGTCCGCAGGAACACCTTGCTCCTTGTATGCCAAGAATCTACCGTCGGGAAGCATTACTCGCCTGGCGCTCGGAGGATGTATGTATACCTTTTTAATTTGCGAGATGGAAATATCATCGCGTTGAGCATCTAAACTTAAAACTGTAGATAAACAAACCAGATCATTAAAGAGACTCTTCAGAGGAAATTCTTCAGGGAGGTACAAAACAATTCTTCAGTCGGTTAGAAGCGCGAAAACGATTCAAGTAACCAAGTATTGAAATGAAGTAAAATTCGAAGAACACAGTTGAAATTAATTCGCTTAAAAAACACAGATACAGCACAAGCGAATCCAGAATTTCACCTGCCAAAACAACAACGGAAACGGACAGTATGACCATCCAGACATGAAACGGATCCTTATCCTCGGGCAAGTAATCATTGAAGAATCGCAATTTAGCACAAACCTTCTCACAAGGCCCTCTAACTCTCTTCTCAATGTACGAGCCCTTCCCAAACGTCTTCACAAGATACGACTCCTTATCTCCCAAACTCTGCACCACAATATCCCTACACCCCTTCCCAAACTCCACAGCCATTTCCCCAGCCGCCTTAATAAACTCCATAGCTTGATCTCCAAAATTCTCCGGCTCACCAAAACCACCTCCCACTCCATGGCGAGCAGCATACGACGGCGGCGGCACTGTCGAAGTCATTCCGTCGGTCTCAGAACCAGATCACCACACTGTAAGATCGCGGAGGGCGTGAAAGGAATCAAAACGCAGCATAAAATTCAGCGTTCTGGAAGTGGAATTAAATTCAAATAAAGAGGGGAAACAGAAACAAAGTGATTGCGAAAAGGCTTCAATGAGACGCAAAGTGAAAAAGAAGAGAGAGAGAGAAGTAGAAGAATTTAGGGTTCGTAGAAGGAAAAACGTTGACAAAGAAAAGGAAGCGAAAAGGCAATGGTGATGGCTGTGGTGGTGGGTGGGGACGAACACGAACACGAACACGAAGACGAAGACGGAGACGAATTCAATTATTTTTTAAACTCGTTTATTATAATAATAAAAATTTATTATTATTATTATTATTTTATTAAAAAAAAAAAAGAGACAGAGAGGTTTTGGGATTGCTCGAACAATGTCTCTGGTTTCCGTGCCCATTTATATTTATTTTATTATTATTCTTTTTCTAATTCTTATGTTTTATTTTCTTTTCTTTTTTTTCAAAATTTTTACAATATTTTATTATATTATAATATGTGGATAATGCTACAAAAAAAAATTAGTATTTAGAAATGCTACAAAAAAAAAATTATAGGCAGTGATAAATAATTGTTATAAATTTTGAATTATAAAATCAATTATAAAATGAAGTAAATAAAGTAGGATTAATTTTGAATTAGAGAAAATTATTTATTGTGAATTAGGTGTAATGACTATCTTTTTATCTAAATTATTTGAAATAAAAATTTAAATCATTAAAATTTTAGAAAAATAAGAGAGAGTAGATGTGAAATATACATATAGGAAGAAAAGATAAATTAATAAATAATTTGTTTTTAAAAAAAAAAAATTGTAATTTGGAAAAGTTTAAGAATATGACAAAATTCCTACCAAAAGAAAACTTTATTAAATTAATCAAATAATATTACTAAAAATCTACTTTATTTCTAAATTATGCACAATATTGAAATAGAAAGAAATCTAATTAAATTATATATATATATATAATTTAAAATTTTAAAAAGCAATTTTTTTGGGAAGCTAAAAGGAATATATATATTATTATTTATGATTATTATTATTATTACTTTTTTTTGGAGAAACTAAAAATATTAAATATTAAGGAATAAGGAATATATGTTGTTTCTCCATTGTAGGCAGTGCGAAGGTTGGTGCAGATCCGGTGAAAGAAACCGAAAGTGGTGGTGGCGGTGGCGAGGGCGACACCGACGACCACCAGTCTCTTCGGTTGTTGGAGAGATCAAATCAGTCGCTACCCGACAAAACCGCCGCCCGTTTTTTTTTTTTCACGAAATTGCTCTAAATTTCCAGTTGCATCCACTTGCGATTTGTTAAGAATGAGATAGAAAATATAATTGGGAATGTGTATATTATCATTCATATCTTTTAAATAGGATACAAAAAGTACAAACGAGGAAAATATAAAATAATTAAATACTGATAATAAAATAAAATATACTCTAAATTAAATCATAAATTGAAGAATATTAAGATATAATATCTAAGATATATTCCATAAATAATATATCTCAACACGATTCGGGTCGTCCCCAAATCCGAACCTTTTAATTACTAATTTTTCAAAATTTAATAATTTAGTCATTAAATGTTATTTCATATTTGATTTAATGTCATATACTTTCTAAGTATATAACAATTTCATCTCTAAAATTTAATATACAAAAATTTTATTAACTTAATCTCTTTAATTTAAAATTTATTAATATTTCTTTAGATTTAATGTTTTTCACCGATGTAAACCAAATATGCCTATAAATTGTAAAGAAAAAACCACACAATTGAAACTTTACCATAAACATTAGATTCTTACTCTTTACTTACTAAATTGTTATAAATGATGGAGAAAAAGACTTAAATGTTCAACCACTTAATTTATGACATTGGAAGAAAAAGTGTAACAGTCCAAACTTACCCTTAGTAAATATTCGTCACCCTCATAATTTGAAAATGCAGCTGTTAAAGCAATGTGCTAATGAGAACGTTGGGCCCAAAAGGAGTGAATTGTAAGACTGGGAACAAAACATCTTTTTTATAAAGGGTAGAAACCTCTTCCTAATAAAAACACGTTTTAAAATTGTGAGGCTGATGGTGATACGTAGACAAGAGCTAGTAATATCTGTTAGCGATGGGTTTTGACCATTCAAAATGGTATTAGAATCAAACATCCAGAGCTGTGTCAACGAGAACGTTGGACCCCAAAGAGAGGTAGACTGTGAGATCCCACATTAATTGAAGAGAAAACAAAACATTCTCCCACATTGATTGAAGAGAAAACAAAATATTCTTTACAAAAGTGTGAAAACTGACCATATCGATTAAGAATGAGTTTGGGCAGTTACAAAATCGACTTAATTTACCTACATAGTTCAAGAATATATTATTGCCTTATAAGAATGTAATTATTAAGCTTAGCACAGCCAATCAATGTTGTAATTAATAGTAAAAAGATATGATGATCACTTAAGATTAGAGAGAAACCTATAATCCGCCCTGAATTCCTCAAGCAATCTCCCCAACATCCATCCATTACTGTTCATCATTTAAGATAAGATGTTCATCCCACATCGGACACAAACATGTTGGCTGCCTGTTCTTCCACTCAGCTCCACAGGAATAGCAGAATTCATGTCCACATCTGAAGAACATCAGCAAATAACGAGGTGACTTCCTTCTGCAAGCAGAAATGCAAGAGGAGAAAGAAGAAAGCAAACCTGCAAACGATGTGGAAGCATCCTTCTGCAAGCTCAACCAAATGGCCACATCTCAGACATGGCTGCCAGAGCTTCTCCTTGGCCAGAGAATTCAGCTTTGCGTCTTCCGTTTGAGTGCCATGGCTTGACTTCCTGTACTCCTCACACGTCATGTCGTTGTGCCAAGTGGCTTTGCATTTGATGCAAAAAAGTCCATGGCATTTCATGCACTTCCTAGCTCCAGATTGCTCTGCATTTCCAAGAATGTCTTTTGTATAATCCAAAACTTCAGTCTTCGACATCAAAGCAGAGCATCTGGGTTGTGGGCAATAAACTTTCTCTGAAAAAGGGATGGAAGATTCTTTGAAGCGTTGATGAATGATTTCAATTACTTTTGGGGGGAAAAGTTTTTCAAAATTCTCAATACCCACTGTCGATTTACAGCCTTCATGAGGACATTTTGCCTCAGATCCATCAAGAAACTTCACTTCAACATGCTTTTTCATGCAAGAGAAGCAGTATCTATGAAGGCAGTCATTAACAGTATACATTTGATCCAATTCGTTATCTACATAACAAATCTTGCAGTTCTCTAGCAAGTTCTGGGTGTTGCTAGTTTCTGCATTTATCTGAGAAGCTGTGGCTTGTTCTACTAATTTAAAGGCACTTTTCATCACATTTTGTTCTACCAAAAAGGGTTCACAATAAGAGAATTGCATTCGTAGAAAAGCTACTTTTTCGACTAGACTTGCAATCTTGCTCAGTTTTGGCCGTAATCTGCCTGTAACCTGCATTCGGTAATCAATCACTGATAGCACTAAATGTTTATGCTACGAAATCTAACAATGGACACAATCAGGGCTTGGAACAATCCAACAGTGAACAAGAACAAAATTAACGTCTACAGCCAAATGAACACGAACATGAAAGGGCATAATCAAATATTATAATGTTTATGCTACGAAATCTAACAATGAACACAATCAGGGATTGGAACAATCCAACAGTGAACAAGAACAGAATTAACATCTACAGCAAAACGAACAAGAACATGAAAAGGCAGAATCAAATATTATAATGTTTATGCTATAAAATCTAACAATGAACACAATCAGGGCTCGGAACAATCCAACAATGAACAAGAACAGAATTAACATCTACAGCAAAACGAACAAGAACATGAAACGGCAGAATCAAATATTTCATAATGTTTGCTCGAAATGTACGCTAACTCACATATTGGTGAAGCATATAGTCATCGCAGAAGAAGGAAACTCGTTCCAAGTGAAGGGAAAGAGCCGCCTCAAGCCCTTTGATTAAGGCCATAAGCTCAGCAACCTCGGGACTGACGGCCTCGTTTTCTCGAGCAGCTTCCAATGGCTTCCTCACATGTATCAATAAATCGTCTCTCGAATCGAAAACAGCCACCGCAATGATCGTTACGTCTCCGGCGGTCTCTTTGCCGACCAAACCCTTGAAATACAATCTGTAACTTTCAGAATCAAATAAAGGATCAAGGAGAGCAGATACGTCCGTATCAGAGGGCATCCGATAATCGTACCCCATCCCGTCGTCATCGGAGGTCAGATACGTCCATAGGTTAGTCGCATAGCGCATCTCGTTATCGTCGTCGAGAAAGGGCGACGATCGGGATGAAGCCGATGGTGGAGGAGAGTAGGAAGTAGGGGGAGAAAACTGGGTCTGTGAAAGGGCAATGACTTCTTTCAACTGGAGGTCGTAGGCGAGTTCATCGTCATCTAGGCCGGAATCAAGGATTACTGACCCATCCACCATGGATTCCGACGGAGAAGCGCTGCTAAAAAAGATACGGATTCGAAGTGGAATTGGCTGCGCTTACAAGTGAGTCTACAATTACTTGCTTCGTGGAAAGCCTTTGTAGTTTCCTTTCCTTCAACAACTACATTAAAAAAATAGAAGACTCGGTCTATTATTATTAAAATCAGCGGCAAAATGCAAAACCGTCCGGTAGAAATTAAAGCCTTATCCATCACGCCTTCTCCAAATTCTCTTAACTGTTTTACCTCTTTATTAACAGTGATGGTGTTTTCTATTTATAAATACATATTCTTCTCCTAATTTACTCAATGTGGGACTAAAAATTCGATAAATCCCGTGCCAAAGAAACCATAAGAAATTTCCAGGAAAAGAAAAAAAAGTTAATAAAAACCGATTTATATTTTTCAAAAACTCATTTTTTTAATTTTTTTTTTTTTCCTCTTTTAAAAATTTCTTATTTTTTTCTATCAATTTTTCATCTCTACATAAATCTTTTTTTTTTCTATTTATTTAACTTTCATATCCAATTTTATCTCTCTTAAAATAAAATATTGAAATTTCCTTTTTCTTATAACATACGTAGTAATATTTCTCTAAAACTTTATTTTTATTTTCATGCCTCCACACATTTTTCTCTCTCTAAACATCTCTTCATCTCTCTTATTTTAAAATAAATAAATAAATAAATAAATTATCAAACATATATAGTTTTTGTATAGTAATAAATAAATAAATAAAAGGTTTTTAAACGGGCCCAAATAAATACAATTCTTAAAAGGTTGACTTGACGACGACAGCGTCGGCTGGAGAACCTGGAAAAAGACGCAAAAAACGACAAATTGGAAAATGACAGAGGCCAGAGCAGTGTCAAGTTTCACACCACCAACTATTTCTAAATTAATATATATATATAAATTACATACATAAGTGTGTGTATATCTATATATATATATATACATGTATACATGTATACATTAAAAAAAAAAAAAAAAACATAACACATATTGTCCTCTTTGGGCTTTTTCTTGAGGGGAGCCCAACCACACAGCCGGTAGATATTGTCTTATTTGGGCTTTTCCTTTCGGATTTTCCCTCAAGGCTTTAAAACACGTCTACAAAGATTTCCACCTTTATAAAGGGTGTTTCGATCTCTTCGACCAATGTGAGATATCACTCTACTTTTGAATAATATCACTCTACTTTTGAATAATAGAGAATAGAAATGAAGAAGAAGAAAGTGTTACCTTTTAAGTTCAGAATGTGTAAAGCAGCTTCACACCGGGAGGAGAGGAAGCAAATTTGATTGATGATTAAAACCTGTTAAACAAAAAAAGAGAGCTCCCAACAAAGTTCAACTATGTCAATATCTATCTATGAACAGGCAATTTACAGGCACAAAATCAATTCCCCAGTTGGATCAGATCATTTGACTCAAATTGAAGATAAACAAGAAGGATTGTTTTTCTATTCTTTCTCATTTTTTGATCAAAGATAATAATGTTCATCATCTGAATCATAAAACTCTTCTTCTTCTTCTTCTTCTTCATCTAAGTATATACCATCAAGATCCAATTCCCTATTATTATCATTATACCAGATACAATCCTCACTCCAGAGCGGGCAAGAACACGTCGCCTTTTTAACTTTCCATTCCGCTCCACATTTATAGCAAAACTGGTGACCGCATCTGCAATGAAAATACGAGCAAAGAGTTGATTTTGTGATCAACTCAAAGTTGGATGAAGAAATGAACAAGTGCAAACTAGATCTGGTTTAGACAACTTGCAGGTATTGTAGGCATTCATATTACTATTTTGATCACTATCCTTCAATCAAATTCAAGTTGGTGTGCAGAAAAATGTACATAATCTGTCAAAACTTCATGCCAACCAAGAATTTCAAGTAAGATGGGAATAATAAGATTACCTGCAAGTCATGTGATAGCAACCTTCAGCAAGTTCAATCATGTGATTACATTTCACACATTGGCGCCACAGGCACGTCGATGCCAGGGACTTCAATTTCACATCTTCTAATTCCAGATTACTTGACCCTTTATAGTTCCTGCATGAAACGAGATTATGCCAAGGAACCTTGCAGTTGATGCAGAAAAGACCATGACACTTGATGCATTTCCTCAATCCAGATTGGTTGGCACTACCAAGAACATCTTTAGTGTATTCCAAGGCCTCGCCTTTTGTCGTTAGAGCCGAGCATTTCGGATATGGGCAATAAACTTTCTCAGAAACTGGTATGGAAGCCTCTTTAAGATGTTGGCGCATGGTAGCCATATCTTTAGGTGTCAAGAATTTTGTGCAGCTATCAACGTTGAGGTCGATCATACAGCCCTCGTGCGGACACTTTGGCACCAAACCTTGAAGTAATTTCACTTCCATGTGTTGTTTCATACAAGAAAAGCAGTACCGATGCAAGCAGCCATCAACCGCAAACATCCTATTAACATCACAATCCTCCAAACAAATAACACAAGTCTCATTTAGCTTCTTTGGGACAGGATCTTCAGTTTGTGTGATCTGAGGAACTATTGCTTCTCTGGCTAGTTTGAATGCAAATTTGATATCATGTCGAGCCACAAGCCTGGGATAGCAAGAGTCGAAACGTGCTTGAAGATGAGTTATCTGTCTGAATAGAGCGGCAACCTTGCGCTGCTTGGGCAGCCATCTACCAGTTACCTGAACATGGGTTAATGATATGAGGTTGGATTCTTTATTGTAGTTCTAGACATAAAGTGCAAGTGAAAAGCTTAACCCTGAGCTCAGCTATTCATACCAACCTTTTTGGAATTCTACATCACATTTCAGGTAACCGATGTTGAGGATTGTTGGGAGGGAGTCCTATATCGACTAATTTAGAGAATGATCATTGGTTTATAAGTAAGGAATACATCTCCATTGGTGTGAGGCCTTTTGGAGAAGCTCAAAGCAAAATCATGAGAGCTTATGTTCAAAGTGGACAATATCATACCCTGATGGAGAGTCGTGATTCCTAACATGGTATCAGAATCATGCCCTTAACTTAGCCATGTCAATAAAATCCTCAAATGTCGAAGAGAGCCTCGATTAAAGGGAGGTTGTTCGAGGGCTTCATAGGCCTTAGGGGTCCAAACAAGGAGTCAAGTCTCGATTAAGAGGAGGTTGTTCGAGGGTTCCATAGGCCCTAGGGGAGGCTCTATAGTGTACATTGTTCAAGGGGAGGATTGTTGAGAATTGTTGGGAGGGATTCTCACATTAGCTAATTTAGGGAATGACCCTGGGTTTATGAGTAAGGAATATCATTTCCATTGATATGAAACCTTTTGAGGAAGCCCAAAGCAAAGCCAAGAAAGTAAGTAGACAATATCGTACCATTATGGAGAGTCGTAATTCAAGTAATTCAACAATGGAGAATGAGTTTATGATCCCTTTCTATCAACTTAATACTCAACAGAAAGAAACCAGACTATTATGAAAGTAAAACGTAAGGGCCCCATGCCACGTGATGGTTCATATAAACGTCTCTTGATCGACGCACTACTTGTAGATTACAGCTAAAGTTTTAACCAACACGAAATTATATCGGATGCTAATGATAAACAAGTAACTGCAAGAAATTTGTTCAAGAATAAACGACAAACAAAAGTATAGAGAAGGCTTACAAATTGATAAAGCGGATAGTAATCGCAGTAAAAACAAAGTTGCTTCAATTCCAAATCAATAGCTGCGTTCAGCCCTGCAATCAAAGCCTTACACTCAGCCACCATTTTGCTCCTTTCGTTTCCTACAAGACGTCGTTTCACCTCGAAGACTAATTCATTCTTTGGATTACAAATCGCAACACCTATTCCAATCCCTACCTCACTTACAAGACCCTTGAAATAGAGGCTAGAAACGCCCTGATTCTCCTCGCTCTTCGAGGATCCCTCCCCGAAGGATTTCTCAATACTATATCCGCGCTCACTCAAGTCACCATCGGGAATATTTAGAATCTCCCCGGAATCGTGAGTCCTGCGAGTGTCGAACGCCGATTGCAGCCATTCTTGGAATATTTGATCGCATTCCCCGAGTTCACTGGAGTGGAGCGTACCGATTGTCGTGATATCATTCCCTTCGAGTTCTTGAAATTCTGGCAGAGGAGTGAAGGAAGAGGCAGAGGAAGCGAGTGATGCGTCGAGAGCTTCTTCGATTGGAAGTTTATAGGAAAATTCATGGTCCGAATCGAGTGCAAGGGCGTCCATGAGATCACGAAGCTGCGCGGAAACTACGGCGTTTAAGTCTTCCCCGTCGGGATTCTGAGAGGTCTGGTCGGCCGGAGTCCACATTGGGCTCTATATTCCCGAGAGGATGACGCAATAAAAATTTGTAAGAACAAAGTAATTATGCTTTTTAAACACACAAGGGAATTGTAATTAGTAAGCATAATAACTAATGAATACGCAAATAGATATACATCGATAGACCTTAGTCCGTGCAATGATTCATCGTCGGTGAATTACAATTATTCATAAATCTATCAGTGATAAACACGTTAGCGAGTTCGTAGACATCAATAAAAGTCTCGGGAAGAGTTATTTTTTTTTGTTTAACGATCTGCCCACCCTGGAAACGCCTTAGCTGGAGGTATGGTCCAACAGTTGGAAGAGCCCACACGTTGCATGGTGTCCAGTGCACCTACAATGGCCCTTGAAAGTCAGGAGGACCGAGTGCCTCCCACACCCAGTTTGTACTCATAACTGCATTTAGATCTACTGTCTAAATTTATTGTTTAGGGTGTCTACGTTTGTAGTTGTCAATCTAGTCAAAAACAGCAAGCTTAAGTAAAATCGAGTCAAACTCGTATTTTGAACTATGATTTCTATCCCGATGTGACAGTATATAGATAGGAAAAATGTGACTGCAAAATTAAATTTGTGTTTAGTGCCATTGGGTTCGATGCTCGAAGTACTTCACTTTATTACTTAGTAAACTGCGTGTACCTGCACTACGTTGCAACCATCTCATCACCTATCACTCATAGACTTCACAGTTATTGATAGACATTTATCATTAATTTTGATCCGTCCTTATCTTTGTCTCGCAATCTATGTCGATCCTTANTTTTTTTTTTTTTTTTTTTTTTTTTTTTTTTTTTTTTTTATAGAGATTGAGTTTTTTGCGAGAAAAAATTATCCATATTAAAATATATATATATATTATTAAATAATTTCCATTAAAAAAAATGTATCACATACTAATAAATCCGATATGATTCTAATAAGCAAAAATATAATATATTTTAACATAATTTCTAAAAACTTAAAATTTTATATTACAAAAATAATAATATATATTATTGATTGGACCCTCGGAGAAACTTACTGGGCCGCCCATTCCAAGTAAGGAGTTGGAACTTGGGCTTTTGGTGACGGCCCAATTATCCTTTCAATGGAAGTAAAACGGGCCGGTTCTCAGCCCGATGACCAATTATCCTTTCAAGATATAACGAATATTGATGTAAAATTAAATTTACCATAATTTATTAACAAAATATAGTACAAATTTTTGCTGTATAATATCATTTTTTTTTTCTAATTAATACCGATAATTATTTATTAAAATTTACCATAATTTATTAACAAAATATAGTACAAATTTTTGCTGTATAATATCATTTTTTTTTTCTAATTAATACCGATAATTATTTATTAAAATTTACCATAATTTATTAACAAAATATAGTACAAATTTTTGCTGTATAATATCATTTTTTTTTTCTAATTAATACCGATAATTATTTATTAAAATTTACCATAATTTATTAACAAAATATAGTACAAATTTTTGCTGTATAATATCATTTTTTTTTTCTAATTAATACCGATAATTATTTATTAAAATTGGAACAAATTTTTAAGCTCGATGAATAAAAAAAATAAATATTTAAAAATGGGAAGCAACCGCTCCATTTACTTAGTTGGAGAATTTATTTTTTCCTTATTTTATTTAGATTAAATAACATAAATTCTATTTAATCCGACAGATTTTTACCTAAAAAATAGTAATAGAGTCTAATATTTTAATATATTTTTCTAATTAATAGACTATTTAAATATAAAATTAAATTTTATATCTAATATAATTTTATATTTATGGTAGAAGTCTTAACAATTTTCGAATTTATTAAATATTAAATTAAAAGTTTAATACAAATTTTTAAAATATATATATTATTAGAATTTTTTAAAAGGAATATAAAGTTTAAAAATAAAATAAAATGTAATTATTTAATTATTGAAAACAAATGTAGTTTAAATCATTTAATATATAAAATAAAATCTCTAGTGTTCTATTTGTTGGAAGATAAAAGTCCAGCTAATTTAGAGAATGATCATGAATTTATAAATAAAGAATATTCGGTATAATGTCTTTTGGTTGGAGAAGGTTAAAGCAAAGCCATCAGAGCTTAGGCTCAAAGTGGACAATATCATACTATTGTGAAGAGTCGTGTTCATCTAACACTCTCCACCACAGTTGAATTCAAAATTATGCAATTATTTCAATAAATAAATAAAGGCTTCACCTCATGTTACATTTAAATAGGAAAAGAAAGAAGTCTTTGTTAAAAAACAGACAGTATTTTTTCCATAAATAAAACCAACAAAAATCATGTTTTTATTCAAACATGTCATCAACATAAGCGGACAATAATAATAATAAATAAATAAGGGAACAAGAAACCAAAGGTAGAAGCTTTATTTGACTCAAACTTCGACTTTATTTGTTGGACAATCCTAGTACTACAAATTAATTCCTCACGTGGGTTCTTTAACCCATTTCTCGTTTTAAAATTGTGAGACAGACGACGATACATAAAGGGCTTGCTTACAATATTTGCTAGTAGTGAGTTTGGGTATGTCAGCGAGGACATTGGGCCCTCAAGGTGGTGGATTGTGAGATCCTACATTGATCGGAGAGAGGAATGAAGCATTTCTTATAAGAGTGTGGAAACCTCTCTCTAACAGACACGTTTTAAAAATCGTAAGGCTGACGGTGATACATAACGAGCCAAAGTGGACAATATCTGTTAGTGGTGGATTTTAGCTGTTACAAATGGTATTAGAGTCAAACACCGAACGACAAACAATATCTACTAGTGGTAGATTTGGGTTGTTACAAATGGTATTAGAGCAAGACACCGAGCAATAAACTAGAGAGGATGTTGGGCTTCTTAAACCTCTTCTTAGTAGACACGTTTTAAAATCGTGAAATAATTAATAAAAATTTGATTTTAAATTGAAATAATTATTAGTTTATGGCCGGGACTAATTTTAAAATAAAAGATAAGTTATAGAAAAAGTTAAATAATAATAATAATATAAGAATAAAGTAAGTACGGAAAGTTGGTTGGAAAGAAAAATGTAAACATGAAAGAAAGAAAGAGAAAGAAATTAAACTTTATTAAAAGCAATTTTTTAGTTTAATACGAATTAAAAAAATATATATATATATTTTTTTATTAAAACGTCAAAAATTTAAATCTAAAATAAATAAAAAAAATTATATTTTGAATATATAGAATAAAAAATAAATTATGGTGGGAAGGATTTATAATTTTATTATAATTATTTAATTTTTATTTTTATTAAAAAAAAAAAGAAAGGCGGTTGAATTCAAATGGTTTGAAGTGTAGAACACATGAGGCGTAAGCTTTATGTCTTTTTCCATTTTGAATAATAAAATGAATGAGGATTTCGCAAATTGGTGTTGGAATTTAGAATTTTAGCTTCTTTTTTTGTGCCTTTTTCTTTTACTAAACCAACCCGTACACACTTCACTTCCAAAAATCACGTTTTGTTCAACTATGTCGATGTGGTCAATAAAGAGTTCGAGAAAATCAATATTCTTCCCACGAGGCGGCTGGTGAGGAGGATGGTAAGTAAAGATAACAAGCCGCGCTCGAGATGAGGTAGAAGAAGAAAAGAATGGAAGAGATAATAAGTCATCTCGCAAAATCGTATACAGTATATCATTCTTTCATTAGACAACTACTCGTTGAAGTACCATTTAAAACCAGTTTGAATATCAAACTTTGGAATTAAAACATGTTATTTTAAAATTTTAGTGATCAATGGAAGGCTAAATCTAAATTTCAAAGACAGAATATATATTTCGCTACAAAATTTTCATACACATTTTTAGAACTATTTTTAGATAAAATAATTACAACTCTCGGTGTATTTGATTCACTTTAAAAAAATGTTTAATAGATATTTAATTTTTTCTTGTATTATTAAATCTTTAAATAGGACTATAAACACAAACTATAATAAATATTACCACCGTCAAACTTTTGAATTATAGAATCATTACAATTTAATCTAATTTTTCTCGTTCCTTAAGAACTTTAAGATCGAGAGTAACCTTACAATTGCAATATTTATAATTTAAAAATAATTTGTGCTAGATAATACAACTATTATAAAGATTATAGTTTTTCTAATATAGCAAATACGAGAGCGAAAATTTAAACTTTCAAACTATACTCACGTTGGTGAAGACCCTTTTTTGTAATAGCTTATATTTGATCGACATTTTACTTTATAACGATAATATGAACATTAAACTGAAAATATCTCCATTTAAATGAATATTTTATCTCAAACGAGAGAAGTTTAAGCAATTGGTATACATGGCATCTACTTTTTTTTTCTTTTTTTTTTTTGGCCTAACAGAGGAATTGAGGATAGAGAGCTTTAATTTCCCTCCTTTTGAAGCAGAAATTGGCTCAAGAGTTTGGTGAAAATTCATTGGAACCTTTTATCAAACACCTTAGATGCAGAAACCAAAAGATCAGATAATTCATGTCCAGAGAGGTTCCCATATTTGGTTTACATTGCTATAATCATCGAAGTTGGTTTGGGTGATGCTATGGAAGCCGCTGTGAGGGCTGGCATTGAAATCATCAAAACACTGGTGGTGAGACTGAGCTAATTCCCTGCAAACGAAGGCCACCAGATTGGCTTGTTGGCATTCCATGTTGAGAAGCTCAGCCTGAGCCTTCGCTAGCTGCGCTTGAAGATCATTGACTTGCTTTTGGAGTTGGCAAATGGCCCCTGCTGATCCATAAACAGGGTCTCTGATCCTCGCATTTGCTTCATAAACCATGCTGCTCACTGCATCGGCCCTTTGTGATTCAGGCAGTTCCTGTAATTATCCCCAACAAACAATTTCAGTTCGCAACAGGATGTTGTATTCAGATCAAACAGAATCAAACAGAATGTTGTATTCAAATTTCCATACTTCAAAAGTTATATTATAAACATACTCTAATATAATGTTCAAGTTAGGGATTGAAATTGAGATACTTATTAGGTTAAGTGGCTGGCTGAAAAGACATCACGAAGAAAGTTTAGGAACAAACAAAATGTTCGATCGAAAAGTCCTATATGCGTCGATTGAACAAATAATTTAGGGCTTTAATTCAACAAGATCTTGAGAAAAGTCAATTTCAGAAAAATCCTTTTCCAGTTGCGTAGTTTCTTAATGTGTAAAACCTTTTGCCTCCTTTTTTACAACAACGTTGGAGCCTCCTTTAATGGCTTTTCCGATTACGTTTCACATTAACACACAAATCAAAACGAAAAAAGAAACAAGGAAGTAACAAGGCCCTTAGTTTCAAAGTTTATAACAAATCAACGATTATTTTTCAGCCCTAGTTCATTGATAAGAGCCTCAAAACTAATCGATCGTCAATTCAAAGTTAAACAAAAAAAACAGCAATCATATCAACGAATTCACAGAATATAAAAGGCGGATGAAAAAGACCTGCAAGCATTTAATGATATTACTCGCGCCAAAAACTCGATGAGCGATGGCGAACTTCGCCGGCTCAGTGGGAGGGAAATAGGGCGCCAATACACATCCTCCGGCACATCGCCGCCTCAAAATCCTGCAGGCCGCACAAGGACTGAGAACGAGAGGCGGCGGTGAAGCGGGAGAAGAAGAAGAAGAAGGAGATTGAGATAGTGGAGTAGACGAAACGGTGGTGATTGAATCACTTCCTTCCATTATTGACGAACGGAAGCAAAGAGAAGAAGAAGAAGAAGAAGAGATGAGTTGGAGTTGCAGAGGGAAAAACAGAGATATAAATAGAGAAAAGAAGAGAGGAGAAAAAAGGCATGAAATTATGGTCTCTTAAGCCTTTGGATGGCTAGCTGCCTCATTAACTCCAAACACTTAGGTTCGAGCTGCCTCGTTAACGAGCAATATGGCTAGCTAGGTTCGAGTCAGGTTCGAGAGGCTTGGCCGGACTCGAACCCAAATTTTATGTTAAATCTAGAATCTCGAAAGGTATCTCCAAACCTCTCGAGTCCTTCTCGTTTAAAAACTATTGAACGTGACCATTGTTACAATACAACTACGTCCTAGTAACTATTTAGGGTGTAGGTTCGAGATCTAAACACCGAACATAAATTTAATGTAAAAGTACGTGTCACTGATTATTTAGGTATAATTAATTAGTTATTTTGGAGAGATATATCATAAATTTAAAACATTATTAATTAAATCAAATTAATTTTATAACTAATAATAATTAACTATTTTATACCTGTCATACAAATTCTTTCTTAATATTTGTTAAATATTTTTTATTTTAGAAATATAATATGCTTAATTAATTGGATTATTTAATATAATTTAATTAAAATTATTTATTTGAGAATAATTATTAAGTTTGGTGTCACGTGTAAAATTAAGTTTTCAACCTGGAATAATTGTGGGAAAAGAATTTTTTATTATTTTAATTAAATAATAAAAGGTCTAAATTTTCAAATTTTATGACTTTTTGTGATTAGAGACGGCATTATCTCTGTCTCCATTTTCCAATTTTGTTGGAGTTAATTAGAACATTAAGACATAAAAGTCCTTTAATTACTCGATTAACATGAACTCTATTTTAATTTGGTTTTTAGGTAAATTCATAAATCAATGTCACAGCTGTTATACGAGTGTCATTATCTCACTGAGATAAATAGATTTTGACCCCACACGCCAAGACAGACAAGAGGCGACCTTCAAATGGCACCCATGCGGTCATGTTTGAGATAAGATTAAGAAGTGTCATGATGTGACCGAGAAGTATGGTGCATCATTCAACACACCAACAATGTGCATTGAAGATAAATCGAGGCATATGCAAAGTTTGAGAGAACGAGGCGACACGAGTGTCAAAGACAAGCTCGAAGAGGGTTGGGTAGAGCCCTAGGCCATAACCCTTTTCATATTAGAGCTCGCAGATATTGTCCTCTTTGGGCTTTCCCTTTCGAGCTTCCTCTCAAGGCTTTAAAACACGTCTACTAGGGGAATGTTTCCACACCCTTGTAAATGGTGTTTTGTTCTCCTCCCCAACCAATGTGGGACATCACATATATATTGACTTATGATGAGTCTATCCCATTTCAAGAACAAATTTTTTACGCGTGGACTTAAGCAACATAAGCCCACCCTTTCTCTTCAATCTGGACCATCGGATCGTGTCCACTCCGTTGGAACTACGAAATTACTCCGACAATATAATAGATATACATGAGTGGTAGACAATTATATCGAATTTGTTTGATATGTGAAACCTATCGGTTGTTAGCTCTCCAATTAGATATAGATGTCTACTGGGTAAGGCGGGGTTGGAGCGAGAATAGGGAATATAATCCATGTTTCTAGTCCCGTTTAGCTAACAGGGGAAATCTCTTGATACTCCATCCTTATTCCCCGCCCTATTTAGGGTGGGGTCCTCATGGAGCCTCAACTCTGCAGATTATATGGACATTTCTATCTCTTGTTGACGAGTAGTAACCATTGAAAAAGGACCGCTTCTCTCGATACTCATAAGGTTCGTTACCAATTGCAGAAGCTAAATGGAACGTGGGGTAGAACTGACAATGTGAGATCCCACACTAGTTGGAGAGGGGAACGAAACATTCCTTATAAGCGTGTGAAAACTTCTCCCTAGCAGACTCATTTTAACACCTCAAGGGGAAACCCACAAGAGAAAGTTCAAAGAGAACAATATTTGCAAGCGGTGAGCTTGAGTTGTTATAAATAGTATTAGAATCCACTAAGCTGTGTGTCAGCAAAGACGCTAGACCCCAAGGGAGGTAGATTGTGAGATCCCACATCGGTTAGAGAGGGGAACGAAACATTCGTTATAAGTGTATGTAAACCTCTCCCTAGTAGACGGGTTTTAAAACCGTAAAGCTGACGGCAATACGTAACAGGTGAAAGCGAACAATAATGAAGTTGTATTAGTGTGGCGGCATTCTCATGGAGTTGAATTATAGTTGTGGTCAAAGCAAAACATTCCCTCCTACACAAGCAACAAGGAAAAGTATGGAACATTAATGTTACAAAGGGGAGATGACGTCGACATTGTAATGCTTAAAAAAAGCATTTGGTAAGGGCGGCGAAGACCCATGTGCTAATTCTTCACACTTTTGACTCAAATTTTCAAACTTATGAACAATAAAAAAAAAAAAAAAAAAAAAAATTCAAATTTCTAGCGTTCGTGATAATTAGCTTTCATTAGCTGTCGAGCCTGCTGATTAGCTTACACCGTATAAGTTATATGGTAGATAGTTATATATATATATACATTGTAGATGACTATATCAGGTCAAGCTACGATCAATATTTCTTCCTTGTATTTATCTAAATCGATCGAGTGTGTGTTGTGGTGCTGTGAGACCCACATTGATTTGGGAGGAGAATGAAGCATTCTTTATAAAGGGTGTGGAAACATCTTTCTAGCAGACACGTTTTAAAAATCTTAAGAGGAAGTTCGAAATGGAAAACCCAAAAAAGAAGATGTGCCTATGAGGAGGTTGAAACTTGAAGGGAGATGGACACGAGGCGGTGTGCCAGCAAAGACAATGGACCCCAAAGGAGTGGATTGGAGGGTCCTACATCGATTGGAGAAGAGAACGAGTATGCCCCGAATAGGGATGATCAGACGTTTTAGAAACATTGAAGACCGTAAATTGTGTAGTATGAGTCACTAATGATTGAAAAGGACCAAAATTAGGCAATCTAGGAAGCAAATTGTTCTTGGTTGTCCATTCATGATTAAAGGATAAAATATGTGTCATTATCGAACAACTTTTAGGCTTTAAGCTAAACCTTGAGGATTGGGTATAGAAGAAACAACCAATGGTCTTCTTCTTTTTGGAAGTGTGCCAACTCAATCTCCTCTATTATCCACTTCATTCCCATATTTAGATATGAAATAAAACCAACCAATAAGGTTCGAATCACTACACACGTGAGTTCGATCATGTCAAATTTGAATGATTCTACATGCAACTTAAACTACACATAACTACAAAGAAACTTGCTCATTTGACTGCATTTTTCAAGTTTCTGATACAAATACAACACACATGATTTTATATAGCTTTGAAATGAAAACTCTTAACCTTTCACGAATCTTTCTAAGAGCGATAACCATGGTTCATGCAGCGTTATTAAAATGTATATCAAAATCATTATTTGTGCTCGTGGATCATACGAAGAAAAAAAAAGAGAGACAAAAAACGCGAGATAGGATGAAGAAAGGCTAAAAATAATTGAAAATCACTACCTATACCAACAAGATGCACCTTCCTTAATGGTAGCTCAATTATAAGAACTTTATGTTTACGTATTTTTTACTTATAACAATTCTATATTGAGTGACCTTTTAGGAATTTATAGCACCACCCGCTTTAATAAAAGTGGAGACTATAGGTTCAAGATAAAAACGAAGATGATATAATAACAACCGTACATTTCAATCACTTAAAAGATGCCATAAACAAAATATACCTATGGACCTAAAAACATCACACTAACAAACATCACTAGAGGCTAAAAAAGAAAACCAAAGCCTCAAAATGTATACTTTAGACAATCATATATCCCATACAATGATTCAGCTAAGAATGAATCCAGCTCGGTCGTGCCTTTTCCATCCGGGCTTCCCCGGAGGGTTCTTCATTATCGATGCGTCGATTGTTCCTGAATGCTGCAATGCCAATGACATAAGCAATCACCAGAATGATCAAGACAACAATGTTGATCACAGAGACCTTCCTCCAGCTCCTCTTGACGCTGGCCAGCACGCCTGCTTTACACGAGTTGCAGTCGTAACAGAGCAGCGTTTGATCGGAGTTCCATTTCGTGCAGTCGGGATTGACAAGCACCATCCCTTCAAAACCAGTCCAGACAGTCTCGTTTTGATAGACAAAGTCACAATCTGTAGGAGGCTTACAGCAACCAGACTGAACAAACAAAATTTAAAAGGTTTAGACTCTAGAAAGAACAGATTTATTACTCTTGCTAGTTGCAAAAAACAAGCATTAGGTGCAAAAGTTAATATTAAAAGTCAAGGTTTCTATAAACAGCAGAATCAATTCACGAGGAAGATGCTAAATTATTGAATATTATAATATTCCCTCCACCTCTTACAGATAAAGTTTCGGAGTTACTTTATGTCGTATTCCACATTGGTTAGAGAAGGGAACAAAGCATTGCTTATAAAAGTGTGGAAACCTCTCCCTAGTAGACATGTTTCAAACCGTGGGGCTAACGGTGGAACGTAATGGGCTAAAACCGATAATATCTATTAGCGGTGGGCTTAGGCGTTTACAAATGGTATCAGAGTCAGACACTGAGCAGTCATCTAACTGATACAGTTTCAGAGTTACTTCATGTTAGATCCCACGTTAGTTGGAGAGAGGAACAAATAATTCTTTATAAGGGTGTGGAAACCTCTCCCTAGTAGACATGTTTTAAAACTGCGAGGCTGGCAGCGGTACGTAACAAACTAAAGCGGTGTGCCAACGAGGACGCTGGCCCCTAAGTGGGGTGGATTGTGAGATCCCACGTCAATTGGAGAGGAGAACGAAACATTTCTTATAAGGGTACAAAAACCTCTTCCTAGTAGACGCGTTTTAAAACCGTGAGGTTGACGGGCTAAAGCAAACAATATCTACTAACGGTGGGCTTAGGCTCGAGCTATTACACTTCACCGGATGGCTTTGTCTTCTACTCTAATCCAATATACAAAGCAAAAGAATATGCCCCACTAAAAGAAGAGGATGTTCCAAGGTTAAAGCAACTTCAAAATACAAACAACTTTCAAGTTCAGCAAACACAGATATCACAGAAGAATACAGGAAAGCAACAAGGTGACCTTTCAAAGGAAGAGAAAAGCCTCACCACCAATGCTAGAATATACAAAAAGTTCAGGGAAAAAGCTTTTCACCCCAAATCCTAAATGGGTTTTCTAATTTTGTTTCATCTTTTTCTCGAAACAAGCACGGCGGGCAACCGCCAGCCATATGGGTTGCAACAGCAGGAAGTAGTCTATAGGAAACATGTAGGCTGATCTTCCCCAAGAGCACACATCGACGGGAACGTTTGGCTCCTCGACGTCGACTCTTCGCCACTTGGGGCTATTGTTCTAAGGATTTGACTGTTTGCCCATTAAAGCGGTTTGTGAGCTGGGTTCAAAACATCATGAGACAGTTCGGTCCATATCCGGTGTGGGGGTTAGAGTATTAAGAGGACCGAGAAGGATGAACCTCTGTCACCGGTTACGTGTTCTAAATGATTCAGTCGTGTCCTAATCTTGGGGAACTACTGGGAGATCTATAGATAATGGAAGTTCAAAGCCTCCACCACAGAGACAGATGTACAAGAACAATAAACTCTTTCAATTAGGCCAACCCCACTGAGTTGAGCTTTAGCATTTAATATTAGAAACCTTAAATCAATCAAAGCTATCTAAAAGTGCCTTTCCAATCCTATTCTATTCCTCTGTTTCAACTTTTTTCAGATCCAAAAAGGTACAAACAAATCAAAAAACAGGGGAAATCAAATGAAGAACATCAAACAAACAAAATCTTCAAAACAATACCTCAATAGGGCTGAGCTTCCTGAGATTAAACATTTCAACAGTCTCAGGAACACCTCCAACAGTTCTTCCCATCTTCCGACAAACCCTAGAATCCCTAATACACGAACTAATTTTCCCCCAATAGCTCTCTTCCGCAACTCGATCCTTCAACCAACCGGAATAATCTTGAAGATAGTAATCCAAATACGCCCTACTCGGAACCGTCCGGCCGGATCCTTTATCAGTGACGGCATAAGCGAAGACAATAAACACAATCAGAGCAACGATAACAAAGAACATCACGAATAGGTATAACCACATCAAAAAAGTGTTCCGGTAACACGCGCCGGCGAATCCAGCCAGAGAAACGACCATGATAGCAACTCCGATTATGATCAACGGCCACTGGAGGAATCGGAGACACTCTGTACTGTTGGCTTGAGTACTTAGCCATATCCCGCCGGCGAGGATCGGGATTGAGAGGACGAAAGTGAGGAAGTTAAGTAATCCAATCAAATGGTTGCTGGTTCTCATACTTCAAATCTCACTGCCGGAGTTGGTAGTTACGGCGGGGTTTGTGGCTGTTGGGACGGTGGTTGTGGTGCAGGTTGTGGAAATGGAGAAAGCTGAATCAGTGAAGAAGGAAGGAGGAGGAGCAGGTGGAAGGAAGATGGGCGAAGGATGTGTGGGGGCTAATAAAGAAGGCGCCATAATGCAGTTATGAGGTCAATGAGAGTGTGACTGTACTGTAATGTGTTGTCGTGCATGGACCGAGCCGACATGTCGGCCAGCGCTAGTTTCGCCCGAAAAAGCTGGGCTCCGGGGGGCGCGGCAGAGAGAGAAAATGCGACTAAAGAACGCTGTTTCGTCCATTTTCCAACTTTTTCTAGTTTTTATATTATAAATATTTATTTAATCCAAGCTTGACTCTCGATGCTTTTGAGCTTTTCTAAACTATCTCGTACCAATCGAGATGTATTCTTTACTTATTGATGATCATTCCCTAAATTAATCAATCTGGGGTTCCCTCCCAACAATCTTTTCCTCGAACAAAATACACTATAGAGCCTTCCTTGAGGCCTATGAAACCCTCGAACAGTCTCTCATTAATCGAGGCTCGACTCTTTCTCTAGAGTCTTTGAACAAAGTACATCCTTTGTTCGACATTTGAATAACTTTTGATTACGTCTTCGACGCTCACATGACTAAGTTCACTGCATGACTCTGATACTATATTAGGGTAAGATAGAGATATTAATAATAAAACATCCAATTAATATTGTATTAACTATTGCATAAATGATTAATGTTTTTGTCTATTATAATATCAATGTCAGTATTTTTTTTTTAAGATTAATTAATAGTATATTTAATCCATTGACAATAATAATATGCAAAAAAAAATTATATTTAATCTTGAATTACAATTTTACCCCTTGTTAACACTCTTGGTCGGTAGTTAATTGTTCCATTAATTAATTAAAAACTATAAGTGCTTTTCATTAGTAATTAATGAAATAAATGCAATTTAAAAAGTATTTAGCTAAAATGTTGGATATAAACTGAACTTTAAAAATATCTTACAATTCTGATTTTAAATTTTATGAAATAACTTTTTATATTTTATTAGAAAAAAAAAAAAAAAAATTAAGAGGTGGAACCCAAATTAGTAATTTTAAGTTGATGTGATTTGTTTGGCAATAATGCAAGAGGTTGAAATGCTTGACTGCCACGTATGAAACTCCACGTGTACCTGTTGGCTTAATTATGACAGAATTTTATTAATGAATAATATTTTTTTTCAAAATAAATAAATAAATAAATAAGACAGTTACAAAATTGAGTTCAATTATGGTTTCAACGACCATAGAACACAATAAATCATCTTTCATAAAGATGCTCTTTAATTGAAAGGACCGTTTCATTACGACACGTCACTACACATATTTTCAATAATATAACCATTTTCTTTTTATCCTAAATTATATATATATATATATATATATATATATAAATCTAGACAAATATCCTGGCTAGTAAGGCAGAGGAACCACAATAAACGAGAGACGACAGAAATTACACAAGAATATGATAAAGGAGCGGGAGCTGAAAAAGGTAAGCTCATTTTTATTTATTAGTAGCGTATCAATTGCGGAAAACAAAAACTAGACTTTCAAAAAGCTAACTTTAGAAACGATATTTGTTTTTTTAAAGGGCACTCCTACGGGATCCATAAACTACAGGCTAGCGCGCAACGACTTTTTCACTGTTGTTGCTTGCAGCTTATCGGCTCAAAAATCTTTCTTTTGCCTCCTCCATATCTCCATTTGTAAATAATCTATTTTTGTCTTTGATCTCCATTATGTGGTCGCTTCCGGGGCGCATTTGTGGTATTTCTTACAACTTAACATAAAAAAATTGATCGTTAGTGAAACTTTAAACGTAATTGACATACAAGAAGAACATGTTCAATAAATAATCTAGAGTATATGGATAAAATTACGTGTCTTATATTGATGTTCAATGTGAGTCGCTTGTAATATTATAAATGATTTAATTTAAATTATTATGCGATCGATATCATATGCTATGATTTAATATAAAATTAATATTTTAAGGATTAAATAGCTATAATTATTTGATTTACATGTAATTTTTATATTTATGGGTATAATTTATTGCGACTCCAATATAGAGCTAATAAATAAAAATTAATTAATTATTATTATTATTATTATTATTATTATTTTTTTTTGTTGATTAACCACATGGTGTATAATAAAAATCAAAATATTAAATTATAGGTTAATTGACGAAAATGTTAGGTAGTGGGTCACCATTCACACTTCACATCGAATTTCTTTTTTAAATTAAAAGAAATAAACATTTACTTTAATAATGATTATATATATATATATATATATATATATATATATATATATATATACCTAACATGAATAAAACAATTCAATTAACTACTTGAGTTATGAATGGAATTCTTTTACTTTTCCTGTTAATTTAAAAATATTATTGACAATTTAATTTTGTTTACCATAGGTTAAAAGCTTATTTAAATTATTAATTAAATTAACATAAATATCTAAGATAACTTTGTATTAATTAATTAAATAGTGAGATAAATCACTTTCTTTGAATAACTAATTATTTCATATCCTTCAATTACCTCAAATAATTCTAATTTTTTTAAACGAAGCCACGTGGGCGTTATAGCGTCAACCATTAATATAATTTCTAATAATTTGTTATGGTGGTTGATATTCCTATGATTTGAAAAATATTGCATGAAGATTTCAGTATTATAAGGGTAAAATGGACTTTTGACGTGACTGTAGTTATAAACGACTCGTGAATTATATCAATAGATATAACGTATTGTAAAATGAGTTCAAAATTTAACGTTATAAACGACTCGGTATATAAGAGTTCAAAATTTACACATTGTAAAATGATCATAGATATTGACAGCCAAAATGAACATAATCTTAGTGGCCCCAAACCAAATTTCATGGTGGTTTGTGGGGACTACTACTCACAAACCAGGTGGTTTCACTTTAGTTATTATTATTTTTTTTTCTTCGCAAATTTTTATGAAAATAAAATACATATCAATAAATTTTGAATTATAATTCAACTTTATTAATATAACCTATTGAAGGAACATCGAGATCCCTGAAGATCCATTCGGAAAAAATGAAGGAGGAAACCAGAAGAGGTTTCTCCATATGAGTTAAATGACCCGGGAACATAAATTCTAATCTTTATCCTTGCCCCCGACCCATCTCGTTTTATGTGTAAATATAAATATATCTATATATTGAAAACCGAAAGTATTGATTATAAAAATCATTGGAAATGATTTTTTTAAAAAATTATATAAAAATTGAGAAAAAAATCCACATGAAAAATCTCGACCAGGTGTCCTACAAAAAGTAAAATAGAAAATTTCGTGGGAAAGCATAATAATTTCGATCCCCACAAGGTAGACTTATCCTTAACTTTTTCATAAATATTTTAAAATTAAATAATTTAAAATAATTTTTATATAATTTAGGTTCAGAAAAAAATAAATAAATATAGGTTTTATTAGCAAAAGGAAAATAAAATGGCACCTCAATTACTAAGCTATTTATTTATAAAACCCAATAAAATATCCATAAATTTAAAATAAAAATAAAAATAAAAATAAAAATAAAAAACCAGAATATATTTTAATATTGAATGTAGTCTAGTTGGGGAGCAGTTTTCCGTCTTGAATAAAAACCTCACACGTGCGAACCCAATTAATTTTTAAATATCTGTAAATTTGGTGGCCATGCTTGGATAACAAAATAAATAAATATTTTTATTTATTTATTTATTTTTAGGTTGTGACGAAAGGGATTGAACAACAACCATTGACTTTACAGTGCATTTTTCAAAAAATAATTTGTCCAATAAATAATTTAAAATCGGATGATTTTACAGCTGTCCCGTGCTCCCAATTTGTACTGTTTTGGGACAGACACGTAGCTGCCTACGTAGTACCCAAATAAACAATTTATTAACGTTTTCCTTTTCTAAATTATTCTTAATTATTTTTTATTTTATTTTTAAATAATACATTAAACCAATATTATGCAATTTAAATATGTTCGCCCACATTTTGAATAAACCAATATTATCTTTAATCAATTACATAATTATTTCTAATTTACTTCATTTTACTAATTTAAATACTTAAACCTCATTTTAGCAAAAAAAATAACGTTAAGCTAAAAAAAAATATTTTTTTAACTACAAATTTAGTTATAAAATATCTGTTGGAAGAGGGACAATACATGTTTGGTAAGAGTGTGAAAACTTCTCCATAACAGACATGTTTTATAATCGAGGGTGACAGTGATATCTAACGAACCAAAAAAGATGATAATATTTACTAGTAGTGGGCTTGAGCTAACCAATAGTTTTAGAGTCAGACATCTGTGTGCCAGTACTGAATGTGAGGACCCCAATATTGAAACAGATTAACTTGTCACACATTTTAAAACTGTGAAGCTAATGGTACAGTGCGAACCAACAAAGAGCTACGGGTGCGAACCAAAGAGCTACGGGTGGTCCAGTTTGATTAGTATGCCTTGGCCAATGTTTCCTCAAACCTTTTAAATGGCTCACTTCATATAAATACTATTAAACCGTATCTCTGCTCTGCCTCGGACTTCGAGAGCTTGAAACTTGCAGGCTTTTGTTCCTTTCAACGCTTTAATTACATCCAAAATCGCTTCCATTTCGTCGTTCATCACCTTCTTCATCTACAAAAATGGCTGCTTGAGCTCACATTTCCACCAGGTTTGCCCTTTTCTTCTGTTCTTTAAACCTAATTTATACCCTTTTCATGTTTCTGCAGCTCGGTATGAACTGTTTAATGCCACATTCCTCTTGATTCTGAACCTACTTTTTAGGGTTTTTAAATTCTAGGGCTTACAGATTGTTCTTCATTTGGTGAATAATGGACAAAACAAGAAGTTTAGGGCAGTTTTTTTTGTTTGTTTTCTTTCTCATCCGTTTCAAAAACTCTTCTTTTCATGTGGGGTTTTCAAATTTCAAACCCTCTTAGCATTTAATTATTCTTGCCCTTTGCCTCTGGGAAGTTACTAAAAGGCACCTCTTAGGCTTGGATTTACCCCTTTTTTCTCATCTGGGGGAAGGGTTATTTGTGGAACTTTACACTCTTGTAGGCCCTTGAAACCATTATAGAGGGGCTGAGGTGTGGTTTCTTTTGGTTGTGATATCTAAGTTTGTTTCTCCATGAACGAGCTTTGACCCTCTTGTTTCCTCTATGAACTTGATCTGTTGCAGAGTTGCTTGGCTTGTGGGTGAGGGAACTGTTGTTCAAATCCGTTTTTTTGGTGTTTTTTCAGAAGGGAAGTGATGCAGACTTCTAAATCCAGGTGATTTTTAGTGCTTTTTTTATATGTTGTTTGGTCATTTTCTGGAAATGGGTGTTGCTGTTTGAAGTTGAATGTGTATTTGATTCATGAATGGGACAAAGGGATGCTGTTTGTGGTTCAGTTGTTCTTCATTATTAGTCTCATTGTGCTCGTCGAACAACAAGTGAAGTCGATATCATTTCTCGATGTTTTTATGTGTAATCTACGTTCGATGAGCGATGGAGATATGCTTTTGCTCTGCTGGACATGGCTTGTCCTGATGATGATCCAGCATCTTTGCTTCTTTTTGAACGAGTGCCTATGACTTCCACCAATCTGTCAAATGGATCTATGTGAGATTCCACGTTGGTTGGAGAGGGGAACGAAACATTTCTTATAAGGGTGTGGAAACCTCTCCCTACGTGTCTTAAAACCCTGAGGGAAGCCCAAAGAGGACAATGTCTACTAGCGGTGGACTTAGACTGTTATAAATGGTATCAGAGCCAGACACCAGACGGTGTTCCAACGAGGATGCTGGGCCTCCAAGGGGGTGGATTGTGAGATTCCACATCGGTTGGAGAGGGGAACGAAGTATTCCTTATAAGGGTGTGAAAACCTCTCTAAAAGACGTGTTTTAAAACCTTGAGTGGAAGCCCAGAAGGGAAAGTCCAAAGAGGACAATATTTGGACTGTTACAAATGGTATTAGCGCTAGGCACCAGGCGGTGTGCCAACGAGGATATTGGGCCCTCGAGTGAGTGGATTGTGAGATCTCACATCGGTTGGAAAGGGGAACGGAGCATTCCTTATAAGGTTGTGGAAACCTCTCCTTAAGAGATGCGTTTTAAAATCTTGAGGGGAAGCTCAGGAGGGAAAACCCAAAGAGGACAATATCTGCTAGCGGTGGGTTTGAGCTGTTACAAATGGTATCAGAGCTAGGCATTGAGCGGAGTGCCCGCGAGGACGCTGAGCACCCAAGGGGTGGATTGTGAGATCCCACATTGGTTAGAGAGGGGAACAAAACATTCTTTTAAGGGGTGGAAACCTCCCTAATATACACGTTTTAAAATCTTGAGAGGAAGCTCAGAAGGAAAAGCCCAAAGAGGATAATATTTGCTAACGGTGGGCTTGTGCTGTTACAAATGGTATCAGAGCTATGCACGGGGCGGTATGCCAACGAGGATACTAACCCACCTTATTTATGAGTCTATGAACACCATTTCTTAACAAACTTATCAGCTAATTGCTAATTGCCATGGTCTTTAAAAGTCTCATGTGATAAGCAAAACTAGTGCTAATGATTGATGTATTTTGATTCCAGAAGTTCATTGGAGGCACCCAAGAAGGTCTCTTTAAAAGCTGCTCGTCAGGTTAAACCAGCAGCATTGAAGTGCGACTCGTCGTCTTCGTCCAATCAAACGGGAAAGATATTGAAAGAAAGGAGCCCGAAGGTCGTTGGCAGGTCGCCCAGGACTCCACTATCAGAGGTACACTATTTAATGCAAGTGGGTTATTACAAATGCTAGTGGTGGGCTTGGGCTATTACAAATAGTATCAGAGCCAGTCACCGAACGGTGTTCCAACGAGGGCGTTGGGCCCCTAGGTAGGGTGGATTGTGAGATCCCACATTGGTTGGAGACGGGAACGAAGCATTCCTTACAAGGGTGTGGAAACCTCTCCCTAGTAAACGGGTTTTAAAAACCTTGAGGGGAAGCCCGAAAGGAAAAACTCAAAGAGGACAATATCTGCTAACGGTGGGTTTGGGCTGTTACATAATCCGAGTTCGAGTCTCAAATCTTTGTTCTCTTTCTTGTTCAGAAGAAGTGCCAAAACAGAATATCCGAGTTGGAGTCTCAGATTTCCATCCTTCAGAAGGATCTTAAAAAGGCCAAGGAGCAGCTACATTCGTCTAAGTCACGGAAAGACCGAGCCCGAGTAGATACGGAGGTGTCCAGCACAACATCAATTGTCAAGGAGCATCAGCCATCATCTTCCGAACAAGGTCATACTAACGAGCTTCAGAACGTGGCACGAGAAGACGATCAATCGCTGCACTCTGCACCTGAGGTCACTGAGAAGTCGGAATCCGTGGACTCCGTTGCCTTAGCAATGGCGAACGTTACGCAGCAGCTTAAACTCAAACTTCTCGTAGTCGATAAATCCAAAGCTTTTCAGACAAAACATGTCGAATCAGTGAACGAGAAGCACGGTAAATTGAAACAAGTACTGTCGGAAACCATCTCGATTATGGCAACCATGAAAAGCCAACTGCAAGATTGTGAAGTATCAGAAACTCAAGTTCAAGCACTCATACATGAAGCTACAGCTCAATTGGATATTGCAAAAGAAATGGCTGAGTTGCTCGGTTCTGATTCGACAAAAGCCTTCGAAGATTGGAACTCGGTTACTTTAGAGCTGGACGAGTCCCGGGAACACGTAAGCTTACTGGAGACGCTTGTTCGTAAGCTAGAACCTGCCCTTGCAAATTTTTGCTCGTTGCAGTCGGAGGTTGAGCTACAAGCTGCCGAGGCAGAATACCGGGGTAGACGAGATCTTCGTACCCTTGAACCAAAACCCGCCGTGGTGAAGCCTGATACAAATCTAAGGGAGGTTGAACTCAAGAAGGAATTAGAGAAATCGAGAGTTGAAATAGACGAGTTCAAGGCGAAGTTACGCGACAGGGAAACCGAGTTAAGGAGCATCACGGAAGAGAATTTGGAGTTGAGTTGTAAGCTCGAGAAGAGCCTATCGAGCCACCGAGTATACGGACTAGAGAAAGAGCTGGATGACTTGAAGAACTGCATTGCAGATTTAAAGACCAATCTGTTAGACAAAGAGACAGAGTTTCAGAGTATATCAGAAGAGAATGAAATGCTGATATCTGAAATCAGTAAAAGGGACACGATCGAGACCAAAGTGAAGGACGAAACAACGACCGAACTCGTTACGTTCACGACCATAGAGAAGCTCGGGATTACAGCGGAAGATGCCGATCGAAGCACGGGCAGCAGGAAATCTGTAGGGGTGGCTGAACTCGAGGCAGCACAAGCAGCCAATGCAGAAATGGAGATGGAGCTGAGAAGGGTGAAGGTGCAGTCGGAGCAATGGAGGAAGGCGGCGGAGGCGGCTGCAGCGATGATTGGAAGCAACGGAGAGCTCGTGGGCAGAGCGGGATCGATGGACAGCAGCTACAACGCCATTACTGGTAAGATCGGGGCGCTGTACTCGGAGGATTCGGATGACGATCTAGTGAAAAAGAAAAATGTGAATGTACTAAAAAAGATAGGGGTGCTTTGGAAGAAACCGCAGAAATAGAAATGGGATTTTGTAGGAGTTTTCTTCATTTTGTAGAGAGCTTTCTTCCAAATTTGAGGATTCAGAATGCTATGAATAACTCATATGGTGATAGTTCTTTGTTCGTTTAAGTCGAGCCCAAGCCCACCGCTACCAAATGTTGTTTTTTTTGGACTTTCCCTCTCGGGCTTACTCTCAAAGTTTTAAAACGCGTCTATTAGGGAGAAGTTTCCATACCTTTATAAAAAATGTCCAACGTCCTAGTTGGCACACCGTCCAATCTAGTTATTGTCCATTGATCTTGCTCTGCCCATGTGTTCTCTGTTGCTTCCAATTATGGCCGCAATCATCTCGCCCTAATAGGACAATATTTGCTAGTGGTGGTGAACTTGAGTGGTTGCAAATGGTATCAGAGCCCGACATCAGGTAGTATGCCAGCGAGGATGTTGGCCCCTAAGCACTATCCCACGTTGGTTGGAGAGGGAACAAAACATTCTGGATGTTGGCCCCTAAGCACTATCCCACGTTGGTTGGAGAGGGAACAAAACATTCTTTAAAAAAATTATGATAAACTTAAAAGTTTATATAAATAGATATTATTTCAATTAAGAAGAACAAAAATGGTTACTCCATTGTTCATTTCTTGCTCCGCTAATCTTCTTCCTTCTCTAGGTCTTAGGTGTTCTTTCAATCTTCATCGATCTCTCTTATCTCTTCTAAACGGATAAAATCGAACGAAATCAGTTCTTGTTATTTGACATTCGAAGGCATAGATTCAATCTTAAACCCTCGATTTCGCCGTTTCAACTCTCTCAGGGCGGCGTAAATGGGGCCGAGATGGAAAGGGAAGGGTTCAGAAGCCAAAGCTCTAGCAGATCCCATGTCGAAGATTGTACTTCAGCTCCAGTCTTCTCTAACACAATCTGACGCTCAAGGATTACTATCTAGTTGTAGTGTACTTTATCAAGCGGATGAAGAACAAGCCGAACTTCTTAATCGCGCTTGTTTCGGTCGACCAATTGTTTCCGCCGAGAAGGATAAGCAATGGTTTCAATTCGGCATGGAGGAGGCTTTTTACTTGTCTTATCATTTGAATTGCCTTAAAATTGTCGATGGACAGGATTGTGAAAAGAATTTCGATGAACTCTGGCATTATATGAAGTCGCAAAAGGCTACATTCCCTGAGTTTTACAAGGCTTATCAAAATCTTCGGATGAAGAATTGGGTTGTGAGACCTGGATCTCAATACGGAGTTGATTTTGTTGCTTACCGTCACCATCCGGCTCTCGTCCACTCTGAATTTGCTGTGCTTGTGTTGTCCGAAGGAGAAGGAAGTAATGAAAATGGGAGATTGAGAGTTTGGTCTGATTTTCTTTGCACAATTCGGCTTTGTGGAAGCGTTGCAAAAACTCTGCTAGTTCTTACTGTCAATAGCAACGGAAACCGTTCTGTTTCTCCTTCGTGTTTGGACAGTTACTCCATTGAAGAGCGCACAGTTACGAGATGGAGTCCAGAACAGTGCCGCGAAAATCCTGCAACGAAGGTATAATGTACGCTGTTTATTTGTTATTTGGATAATTTCTAGTTGTTCTTCACGTACAACGAACATGGACTAGCTAGGGGTATAATCACAATCATGTTCTTCCTATTAATTTCAACTCGAAATTGCTCAAATACACGTCTCTTTCAGGAATTACTACAATTACACTACTAAACACTGTTGAATGATAGGAGTTTGAAAGCTGAATTATTGTTTAACTCAAGTTTAAGCTGATTAGGTGGAGTATATGTAATCTTTTGTTTATATTCTTATCATTTGAATAAGTATCTAGCTGGGTTGTGAGTTTTCGATCCATACTTTCCTCCACGAAAATTCATCTTATTGATCTTTAGCTTTTCCTTAATGTACTAATGGGAATGTCAGAAACAAATAATTGAATGATTAAGACAATGTTGCTTGCCAGCGACATGTTCTTCCAGCTCTTCTTGGTCCTTCTATGCAAGAATTGTAGACATAATAGAGTTAGTTCTCTTGAAAATTGCTCCACCAGTTCAAATGTCTCATTATACATGTCGAGGATTGTTGGGAGGGTTTCTTATGCTCAAAGTAGACAATATTATACCATTGTGGTGGTTCGCGTTTCCTACATGGTATGAGAGCCATGCCCATAACTTAGCCATGTTAATAAAATCCTCAAATGTCGAATAAAGAATTGCAAGCCTCGAAGGTGTCGTTAAGAGTGACTAAAGTGTTGAACAAAGAGTGTACTTTGTTCGAGAGCTCCAAAGGAGTCGAGCCTCGATGAAGGGGAGATTGTTCGAGGGCTACATAGACCTTATGGGAGGCTCTATGGTGTACTTTGTTCAAGGGAAAGATTGTTGAGGATTGTTGGGAGGGAGTCTCACATTGGCTAATTTGGAGAATGAGGCCTTTTGGGGAAGCCCAAAGCAAAGCCATGAGAGCTTATGCTCAAAGTAGCCAATATCATACTATTGTGGAAAGTCGTGACTCCTAATAATATAGGCTTAGTGATAAGATAAGGAATCAACTACAAGGGGAATAAGATTTGGATTACCTTGTTGATCGAATATCTCTAGGCAAGAACATTGTTTGAGATTCGAATCACTCCACAAGCAAGATTGATCATGTCGAGCTTGAATGATTCTACATGCAATCTAAACTACATAGAATTGCAAAGAAACTTAGCCATTGGCTAAAGAAAAGCACAAATGCTTCTTTCTATATTTTCCAAGTCTACCTTACAAATACAACATACATGGCTTTATATAGCCTCAAAATGAAACTATTAAAGGCATTCCAAAAGTTGTAACATTCATACTTAATGGCCATAATTAGCCATTATGTAATTGTAACCTAAAGTAAATAAAAACTCTTAAACTACATTAATGAAATACAATAACTCTAAATTGTAATCCACCCAAAATTTATCACATGAAACTTCATTCTTCTTCATTGTGACATGAATTGAAATACTTTTGATGATTTCAACAATATTTTCTTCAAATCTTCATTGAAATATATTGTATGATTGATGTCTCTTGGTTCATATCACTTAGCCTCTCTCTCGAATCAATTGCAGCAAGCATTTACTTCTTGCAACAAAGTTTGACTTGCAAGTATGATAGTTCTCTTTTGCATATGAGCTTATATTGAACGTAATTGCATGACTAGAAATGTATTGCCTAGAAAGTTAGACGTAATTAAAGATACATAGTTCTGTAAGTATCATATAATTGGATGAAAAAAGGAACATCCCACTTTCTGAAATAGGCGTCTGACATTTGCTAATGCTTTATATGCAGTCAATGTAGATGAAGAATTGTGTGTGGAAACGGAAGCCGTAAATGTTGAGAAAGAAGGTATATGGTGCGAGGTAGGAGGAACACCGAGAAGGAACTACTGAGAAACGATGTTGTCTGTTTCAATGGAGGCTATTCCAGCTATGTTAGTGTAATAGCACAATCCTACTGCTAACCGATATTGTCCGCTTTGGCTCGTTACATATCGTCGTCAGCCTCACGGTTTTATAACGCGTCTACTAGGGAGAGGTTTTCACACTCTTATTAGAAAACGTGTCTACTAGGGAGAGGTTTTCACACCCTCATTAGAAATATTTCGTTTCCCTCTCTAACTGATGTGAGATCTCATAATCCACTCCCTTGGGGGGCTAGCGTCCTCCGCCTAGTGTCTAGTCCTAGTACCATTTGTAACAGCCAAAACCCACCGCTAGCAGATATTGTCGTCTTTTGGCTTTGTCTTCTAGGCTTTCTCTCAAAATTTTAAAACGCGTCTATTAGTGAAATGTTTCTATACCCTTATAAGGAATGTTTCGTTTCTTCTTCAATTAACGTGAGATCTCACAGTTATATTGCCATGGAAGACCGTACGAAGGACAAGGAACTACTTCCATGTGAAGGAGAAGAAGAAGGCTAGGATGATCATCTCCATTGTTACATCTGTCTGGAAGTTATAGTTGTGTAATGGATTGAGGATTAGATGGAAGAGTGCAGAAACAGCGAAGAAAAGCACATCTGGATCTTATCTTTTTGCTGATTTGAATAGTAGAAAGAAAAAAGAGTAGTTTAGTGGGTCATAGCCAAAATAGAAGCTACTCGACAAAATGATAAGGGCTAATCTTAGGTTGTTGTAGTAGAGATGACAAATGTATTGAAGTCCGAGCTTGTGATCATTTTTGTGTGTGATAATGGTGGATTTACACCATAATAGCATATGGTATGTTTAGGGTGAAAAAAATGAAAGATATATCCATATAATTAGGTGAACTGATGGTGGATTTGAGACAAAACATGATTATGGTAAGAATGTATAAACTCTCAAATCCAACATGTTTCTGTTTTTGACTGATTGATTACCCATTTTCCAACGATGATTATTCAACCATTTTTTTGAATAACAAGTTTGGTGGCCAAACCCTACTCATTGAGGATTTAGCAAGTGGACTATTTTAGAGTTATTTTCCATTGTTGTTTAGTGGTCCCCAATATTTACACAACTTGTCGTTCATTGTTACGGTTTAAATACATTACCAGTAGATATTGTCTAGTCTGTATTTGTCATCTCTATATTACGTAAAATTATAAATTTGGTTATTATAATTAATATATATATATTATAAGGACCCACTACAATTTAAGATTGTAATTAAAAGAGAGGTGCGAAACCCGATATCTGGTAGCGGGCCCTTCCATTTGTTTTATCGGATACCAACATCCAAAACTCTGCCATCTTATTAGCGCTAATACTGGGCTCGATAGAGACTCGGAGGATCCTTTCTCGGTTCAATCTGAATTAGTAAAAAAGCTTCAATCCTCAGCCCGCTCGGAACTTGGAAGATTCCGTAATTTTGTCTTTCAGCAGATACAGCAGCAGTAGCAGCAGTAGCAGCAGCCCCTCTCCCATGGCTATGTCGCTGTCCCCCCAAGATTTCTGTAAGTCATTGTTATTGCTTACAATGTGTTTGACAAAATGCCCCATTGAAAATCACATACAATATCATGCACGCGTAATTTTCAAACTGAATCTGTTGACTATTTTGAATTTTCTCACGCCTAAATCTTATCCCTTAGGGGAAAAATCTACCCCAAATTCGGTGCTTATTCTTACTGAAATTGTAACCCCATTGGATAGAGAAGGGACCCGAATTAACCCCCTTCCCCATGTGAATTATTATAAAATTATTGTGCCCCCTCTGTTTTGGATTTTAATATTGGGGGGGCTGGATTTGGGAATATAGAGATCAACTAGCTGCAATCATGGCGGAATATCTTGAAAACAGCACTTGTTTAAATTTGCTAAGCTCTGTTGTAGCCACCCGTTCAGTACTTACTTGGTGTTCAGACTATTACCCACCCTATGAAATGTCATCTTCAATTTGGATACAGTTTCAAGGCGTTTGAATTAGTGCCATTTTTCTCTTCTTTTTAGCTTAATTTCTGTTGGGTTCTACCTTTAAGGCTTGAGGAGTTCTGTTGATTCTGCTTAGATTGTAGTGTTGGAAGGTGTTGTTATGCCCTTGATGAGAGCTTATCAATGAGATGGTTGTAAATTGAAGTTTTTAGTTACTAGTTCGAGTAAGCTGTATAATTTGAGAAACTTAGGATAGCTTGAAATAAATGTGTTACATTTTAGAATTGTACCAAACACTCCCTAAGCTTTCATAATTTTTTTTAAAGAAATGCTTATGGCAAGGGTGGTTAAGGATCGACTAGTTAAGGGGATGATCATGAGTTTATAAGTAAGGAACACATCTTCATTGGTAAGAAACCTTTTGAGAAAACCAAAAGCAAAGTCACGGGAGCTTATGTTCAAAGTGGATAATATCATACTATTGTGGAGATTTCGTGATTCCTGGTATCAGAGTCATGCCCTTAATTTAGTCATTTCAATAAAATCCTCAATTGTCAAACAAAAAAGTTGTGAGCCTCGAAGATGTAATGAAAAAGTTATTCAAGTATCAAACAAATAGTGTACTTTATTCAAGAGCTCCAGAGATAGGAGTCAAGACTCAATTAAAAAAAGACTATTTGAGGGCTCCATAAGCCATAGGGGAAGCTCTATGGTATACTCTGTGTTTGAGAGTAGGATTGTTGAGGATTGTTTTGGCTAATTAAAGGGATAATTATGGGTTTATAAGTAAGGAACACATCTTCATTGTGGGTTTATGTTCAAAGTGGACAATATCATACTATTGTGTAGGTTCGTGATTCCTAACAAGGAATCGGTTCCATTTCTTCTTTTAAACAATGTTACTAACCCATGAGCCGTGTGAAACTGTATTAGTTGGAAAAGGATTAGAAAAGAAATTTCCTTGACTTATCAGGTAATGAACAGATAAACAAGTGAAAAGAGAGCTTATCCAAGTTTGAATTTGCTTTCTGTAACCAGAACACTGATAGCTAGATCAAAGGTTTGGTATGATGAAAATATTACAGGGAATTCGCACACTACCACAAAACAAACCCACTCCTAGACCTTACATTAGAGGACTGTTGAGAAGCCCATGCCAAGACGAAGCAATTCCATTTCCATTGAAACTCCAGCTTTCTCTTCCAGAATCAAGATCACCCATGTAATTTCCATCCCCATTGTTGAACTGCCATGGAAATCCCCAAGAAACCATATTTTGATCTCCACTGGGTAGCAACTCTTGCTTCATTGCTGTAGCAGTCTCTGTAGACGCATGTTCAACCTCCCCAGAGCTTCCATTACCAAATCCACTGTACATATTATGATAGTTGTTGTGGGTATCAAAAAGACCCATACTTCCATTTGATTGATTTAGAAGCTTAGCATAGCTAGAATTGGCAGCCTGATCATATGATCTCTTTGAAGATGGAGATGGAGAGGAAGAAGATGAAGTAGAAGGTGAAGGTCTTTTGTTCTTCCTGCAAGAGCCACCCACAGGAACATTTCTTAGAGTTCCCCCTTTAGTCCAATACCTTCTACAGGACTTGCAAAAGTACCTTGGCTGGGAGAGACTGTAGTTATTGTAGTAGCAGAACTTGGTGTTGGTAGAATCACATCTTGGGCATCTCAGGACTTGCTCTGGCTGTGGCCTCATTGCCTTTCTGTTTTCTTGCTGCACTTTTGGACATGAAATCATGCCCACCATGTCCTCCAGTGGTTGGGCTTCAGCTTCCTGAAGTAAAATTAAACAAACAAATCAAGAGTTGAAATTAATGGATATCTTGAGAACTTGAACAAAAACCATTCTAATCCTTACCTGTTGGCCGCTTGAATGATCCATTCATAAAACCAGCGAATGGATGAAGGTTGGAAGACTGAGTTCTGTATTTGCTATAGAGAGAGAGAGAGAAAGAGGTTTGTTGAGAAAGGGGTAACGCAGGGAGATAAATAGATGGGTGGAAGCTAGGGAACACTCGGTCGAGAGTGTCAAACGGGTCCTACATTGGCTACTTTAGAGAATGATCATAGATTTATAGAATACATATTCATTGGAATGAGACTTTTAGGAAAGTTCAAAGCAAAGCGACGAGAGATTATGTTCAAAGTGTACAATATCATATTATTGTAGTTCGTGGTTCGCAACACGGACAGTCTCAGGAAAGAGGAAAGAGGAATAGAGAGAGGGAGAGAGAGATCCGTAAGTTAAGAATAACTCTCTCCTTATCTTTGTACTGTATGTACATGGCAAGGCAAGGCAGCTAACCTGATCTCATCAGTCTCGATGTCATCTGGTCTGCAAACGGTCTCAAACGGTTCTGCCGTGGAATTGTCTTTTTCGCAAGTAGAATATTAAATCTTAATTAGGTAACCATTATGATTTAAATTCATATGTTTATACTATTATTATTAATATATATATATACACATATATAAATAATTATTTTTTTAGAATATTAAATTTTTACGTTTCCCTGCTGTGCTAGTAATAAAAATATCAGTATTGTTATTTTTATTTTTAGGAGGGTGTCCTACCTTAGCTAATTTAGAGCATGATCATGAATTTATAAAAGGGCACTATCTATGAAGCCTTTCTGGGAAATCAAAAGTAATATCATGAGAGTTTATGCTCAAAGTGGACAATATCATACAATTATAGAGATTCGTGATTTCTAAAATGATATTAGAGTCAAACCCTTAACTTAGTCATGTCAATAGAATTCTCAAATGTCTAACGAAGAAGTTGTGAATCTCGAAGGTGTAGTAGAAAAGTGACTCACGTGTCGAACAAATGGTGTACTTTGTTCGATGGATCCAGAGAAAGGAGTCGAGTTTCAATTAAGGAGAGGTTGTTTGAGGGCTCCGTAGACTTTAAGGGAGGCTCTATGATATAGTTTATTCGATGGGAGGATTGTTGGGAAGGAGTTCCACATCGACTAATTAAGAGGATGATTATGGATTTGTAAGTAAGGAATGTATCTCCGTTTATAGTGATATGAGGTCTTTTAAAAAAAATGAAAAGCAAAGCGGTGAGATATTAGTTTTATAATTATATGTAAGGATTATTAAACAGACAGACGCTTTCAATTATGAAATTGGTCCCACCCTTTACACTATGTTGTCTTTGATTTTCAATATTAAAGAAATAAATAAATAAATAAAGTCATTGGTTTGGTTTTTGTCGTGTCTTTAGTGAGATTGTGATTTGAATATGATACAAATTTGATGCTTATCATGGAATTCATGTTTGTTTCTTTCAAATATTCCAAATAACCTTAGTCTAAAGCTCGTTTCACGATACAACTTATCCAAATCTACCACTCGTTGTGCGTTGTGCGACACCATTTTTATGAACATTACACCATTGAATGATGAATTCATATCTCCTTTGTTCGGTAAAAATAGCATTATGATTCTTTTATTACATTACAGATGAATGAAAAATCCTTGTCTCCTAGGTTCGGGTTGACACTATGTTGGTGAGCCTTACTTTCCTTTCACATTACCCTATGTTATATTCATATCTCTCCAATATAGTTCAATTGAGTTTAGTAGTTGTGTAGAAAGAGATTCTAAACTTTTACATCAAGAGACTGCTTAAGAATAGAATAATTGTGTTTGGTGCTACATGGAAATGACAACAAAATTTCATATGAATAAATAAATTGTTCGTTTATTGCCATCAAAATTTAATGAATAAAATTTGTATTTTTTTTCTCCTCTTACGTTTCATTATAAAGGTAGTTTAAGCTCAATCCATCTCGGAAAATACATTTGGACCCTTATCCTTTCTAAATTTCCTTACTATGAAAAGTCAGTTTGGAATTACAATCAATAGGTGAAGTACCCAAGTGATTTTGAGAATTTACACGTGTATTAATTTCTCTCGTTCGTAACTAAATGGGCTTTCAATTAACTTATCAACTACAAGAGCCAAATCAAATGAGATCAACTCCATATATCTTAATTGTGTTATCTCCTTTTTCGAACCAAAATAAAATTCTTGATCAACTATCCTCTCATAATGTTATAAGAATCGGGGCGAACATAGATTTGAAACAATAATTTAGGTAAATAATTGGAGAAATTAGTGTGATCGTGACATGATTGGTGATGGTAGGTGTGGAAAAATGATAGAAAGGAGAGTGTTTGGAGGGTGTAATGTGGAAGTGGAACCATTCTTTTTATGCTCAAAACAAAAAAGATAAACCTAAAATGTTAGGGTTTCATAGGCCTAATCATGAGATAATTAAGTGGGACACACTTTCAATATTAATTAATCAACTTAAATTCATTCTTTTGGGCTTCATTTAACATATGCTATAAATAAATAATTCAAATATTAAAAAAATGTATAGAGTTTTTAGTTCTATGAATATGGCTTTTTATTTTTTTCAAAAGAGGGAAAATATCAAATCATTCTCTAATATCAATATTTATATTTGTTCATATTTTAGGTAAATTGTTTGAAAAATATTCTTCAACTAAGATTTAGTGGCCTCAAAATTCTGATTAATTCCGAAAAAAATTAAATTATCGATTTATTTGAATTTAAATAAATTTTATACATAAATTTACTATAATTTTATGTACCAAATTTTAATTCAATTCTTTAAAAAATTAATAATAAATATTTTAAATTTATTAAAAACAGAATTTATTCAAACAATCCAGACAAACACAAAATTTTATAATTAGATAGAGTTAACGGTTATTTCTGTTGAAAAAATTTACCCATAGAGTTAACGGTTATTTCTGTTAATATTTCAATCAAACCTATTTTTTTTTTTTTAAATTCTAAATAGTAGGTCAATTTTTTTTTATAAATAGAATGGATAGAGATAATTGTAGCATATTATCATTTTAAGTATCTCCACCCCAATTTTTTGTAAAAATAAAAAATATTTACATAATAATAACAAGAGGTTGATATAACAATAAACATGATTAACACGTAAGTTAAGACAAACAAAATTGGTTTTGAAAAACGGTAAGCAAAACAATTGGATAAAAACAAATTGTATTTTAATTTTTATAAATAAATTTATATTGAATTGGATAAAATTTAATTCCAAATAAATAGATATTTAAAAATATAGTGAGTAAAATAATAATTTCAACGTCTAGACAAAGCATTCAATACAATCATTGAAGCTGGATCCGAAGCAAACTTATCTTCTCATAATATTTTATTTTATTTTTTTAAAAGAAAAAGAAAAAAAAAAAGGAAAATAATATGATGAGCGACAAGAAGTAAATGGAGTTGTGGGCCAAGGAGAAGAAGTGGGCCCATGGGCCTGGACGATTACTCATTGTAGTGGTTGGTTGGTCAAAGAAAATAAACACTCACACCCACACATTATTTTCTATAAAAAGTATAATTTTAAAAAAATGTGGTAAACAAAAAAGGGAAAGTATCCATTCAAAAACATAAATCTTCGCATTTTTATTTATTTTTTTTCAAAATATTTATCTAATTTTCTAGTTATTTGACTCAAATATTTAATATTTGAATAAATATTATTCACGTTGATCTCCTAGATCATTGTAGATTTTGATTGAACATTTTTCTTGATTAATAAAAGGGAATTGGCTCTAATCAAATCTATGGTTCAAGTAGTAATCGAGTAATGCACTTTGCGCAAACACGTTTCAAACAAAATTGTCGTGTCGAGTTGCACACCTAGGTGGGTGCACCTCTAATGATGGTCTTCTACCATCGCATCATTGTTCGAAAGGGTCAAATTCAGGTTTGAAAGTGATTTTGAAAATGTTTAAATCACTCTCACCCTAATCAAAATCATTACAAAACATGTTTGAAAGGAAACTTCTATCAAATTCACCCCAAAAATGGGGTTTAGCTGAATTTTCGACGCATTTCAAAATTGAGTCAATGAGGGGAGCAAACATTGTGCATTGGCTACACAACTGCAGCCCTAAAGGGGGAATGAATGAACCATATGGAAAATTAACAACGGCGAGTTATTTAGAAGCCGGTTGGTATTCCTTAAGAGCCATGAAACTTCGTATTAGCCCTAAGATTTCACTACGCATATCAGCAACCAAAGATGGGGTAACCTCCTTCGCCACTGCAGAAAACCACAAAAAACCATCTCCACAACCAACCTCTTTCCTCTCCTGCTCATACCACCTGCATATACTTCTTGATATGGCTGTAACATACAAACCACAATCATGTCCATTTACTTGCTGAGGAGATTCACTGCATTCCACATAACTGGGTTCGGATGTCGAATTCGTACCACCCATGAATCTAGCCACAGCTCTGTAGAGTCGCTTGGCGGAGGAATTATTCACCCCTTTGCAGCTATCATGATGAACAAATACGTTTGCTTCTCTGTAAAATACAAGAACACTCCAGTGGTTTCCACCTTCAGCTTTACTAACATCATTGTTGTCATTGACTGGGAAGATTACCAGATTCCTGTTGAGTAGATTGAGTGGTTGTAAGAAATCCTTGAGACCGTCGGTGTCGGGGCAGTTCATTATCCAGAAAGCAATTGAAGGTGGAGATAGAAGGATGTCCTCGGAAGGATGGCATGTGCATAGATAGCTAAAATAGAACTCGATGATTCGATCATTCAGATAACATGGACCATTAAGGATGTCCAAGTCTGATTTTCTGAGTACAACATCATTGTAGCTTAAGATCTTCTCATCTCCTTCAGACTTGCTCATTTCAGACCAGGTAATCAATCCCTATGAACAAGGGGAAAGAGAACATTAATACCAATTTTATACAACCTTTTTCTTGGAAAGGATTCTTCACAATTGAGTAATGAACTTATGTGAAATAAAATAGGATAAAGATCCACCAGAAAAGTTCCACATAATTATGCCATGCTGACCTTCCTTGAGTTAAACCAATTTATAAACAATCTTTTTCTTGGAAAGGTTTCCTCACAATTGAGTAATGAACTTATGTGAAACAAAATAGGATAAAGATCCACCAGAAACGTTCCAAATAATATGCCATGCTGACCTTCCTTCAGTTAGTTATGCTTTGTTCATCGGTCAATATCTGCCAAGTTCTTGACATCTTTCATGAAAGCTCTCAGTAATTGTATTTACATTCACCAGAAAAAATAAGGTTCAGGCCTAAGGGGTGGAAGTTGATGGATTTCCCTCTTTGAATGCCTTCAACTCTTTTGGGTATCATATGAAAGAGCCTATAATCAATCTCTCCAAGAACTCAGAGAAGAAATCTTTCTTTACTCAAAATCAAGATAGCTTCTAATATTCTAATTCAAAAGCCTAAACCCTCCATTTGTAGGATTTGTCAACTAAAAGATTATAATATTTCAACCAATACCACTTGAGCCAACTCCTTTTCAACAATTGCAAGGGTGAGAAATTCAACTATCTATGTCTAAGACTTGGATATTTGAGACAGTACGAAGAGCTCGATCCACTATGCTATGGTGGCAAATCAAACCTACTAAATTAGTCATAACATTAAAGAGAATTCATAATAATTAAAAGATTAAAAAATAACTGCTGTCCTTTGAACCGGATGGAAAGTGTAGTAAGTAACGGATTAATAGTCGAGAATTTTTCAGTTACTCCCTCCCTCTGTAATTTTCTTGTCTTCAGTTTTACTTGAATTCTTTAAACTCGATCAACCACCAAGCATAAACAATCGAGTTCAAAATAGTATCTAAGTTGGATTAGGGATCTTGGACACACATAATTGCTGCGACAATATCAGCCCAAACTGATTGATTTTACCAGGATTAATAAAATCTCGGAACCTTCTCAACAATCAAGAAATTGAAGATGCCAATAGAAATGATCCAACATCGCCACATAAATAATATACAAATTTTATGTTCTTCTGGAGAAATTGAAAATAAAGAACAACTGGATTGAATAAGAAGTAGATTAAAATCTTGCAAAGATAAGGAACAAAACTTACTGAGAGAACAACGAAGATTTCTGAATCAGAAACCGATCTGGAAATTTTGTTCTTGTTCCAGTGAAGAAGTTCCGACGGGAATTGCAGTGCAGGAGATTTCAGTGAAGTTTAGCGTTAGAAATTTCAGTTTTTATAGTACGTCCACTCCCAAAGCTCCGAAGAAAAATGGGGGAAAAACCGCGCGCTTACAAAACTCATTGGATAATAATTCATTTGAGAAAATATATATGATAATTAGATTTTAAGTATTGTTTAAAACCTAGTTTTTTTAAAAAAAAATTAAAATTATTAAATATATCGAAAATAAAAGAAATTTATCTAATAACTAATACGTTATTTGGTAAATTAATTAATTTTTAAATAGTTTGGATTTAATTTGTTTCAGACATATTTTTTAACTTTAAAAATTTTATTAATACTTTTTAAAATTTAAAACAATAATAAAAAAATATTCTTACACTTAATATTAAATTTAAACAGTAATATTCTTAATATATATATATATATATTTCACTCAATATTTGATGAAAATTGTTTATCTACACTTTATAGATCATCTCTCAACTTTTTAATTTTTTTTCAACTTTTTAATTTTTTTTAAAAGTTAAGTATTAATTTTTCTTTTGAAAGTTCGTGAGAATATTTGAGACGTTGTACTAATAGTTTTGTCCGTCGTTGTATTTTTAAGTTTTTTAACCTATTTAAATGTGTTTTTGAAATTTTTATTTAAGGGTATTTATTATTAATAAAAAATTTGAAAATTTAAGACTATTTATGAAACAATTTTTTTTTAAGTTAAAAAAAATATTTTTGAAAGCCTTTTAATAGTAGAATATTTTTTAAATAAATATTAACCGTTTCTATCTAAAACTAACCGTAAAGTTTTAAAGTATTTATATTAATTTAGTGGATTTATTTTTGTTCTTAACTCCATATTTTTTAAATCATATATTTCGGTATAATTTGAAAATATATTTTTTAATTTTTATCGTCAACTAAATATTAGCTTAAATCAACCCCTTTCAAGTTTATACACATATATAAAATTATAAAAATTCAATATTAATATTTGTAGATACTACTTTCTAATTTTTTTTTAAATTTAAGTTAAAATTAAAAAATTAAAAAAAAAATGTAGTTTCTTTTAAACGATTTTTTATTTTTGCAATTTGGTTGAGATTTCGAATAATGACTAAAATAAAAATAATAGTAAATAAATTACAAAAAAAAAAAAAAAAAAAATAAATCAG
>NC_036642.1:5716668-5805048 GCF_002806865.2 Cucurbita pepo subsp. pepo
AAAAAAAAAAAAAAAAAAAAAAAAAAAAAAAAAAAAAAAAAAAAAAAAAAAAAAAAAAAAAAAAAAAAAAAAAAAATCAAATTAAATATTTTAAAAGTTAACCCCAAATATCTATTAATTTTGTTAAAGATGAGAGGTTGAGAATAAAAAGATAAAAAAGCAATAATGGAATATGAAAATGCTATAAAGTTATATAAAGTTCACTTTAAAAATAAATAAAAAATAAAAAATTGAGCTCAGCTTACTCCTAGGACATATTAGAGCCTCAGATTTATAAAATGTGTCAGAGAGAAGTTTCTACACATTTACAAGTAATGCTTAAGATCTGTCATGTGAAGATTCAAAGTTTTTTTTTCAAAATCAAAATCACCACCAGCAGATATTATTTGTTTTAGCTGTTGCCATGAGTCTCACATTTATAGAACGTGTTATGTTAGGGAGATGTTTGTATATGGTTATAAGAAATGATTGTTTATTTATTATAAATAAAATAATGAGAAAAAGGTCGATTTAAAAAAAATAAAAAATAAAAAATAAAAAATAAAACAAGGAAACGAATTTATAGTTATGTATTGTATTCTATACGTCGCAGCTTAGACGGATCAATGAATGGAATTACATGGAAGCATTGCTTCGGTTGGCGACCATATTCGTTTACGATTTGATTTGACGTTAAGAAAGCGTTTATTTCAATTTACACAAATTTTTCTTCGTTTTGCAATGGCAGTTGCAAGCGGAAAACTGAAGAATTGACGCACCAGAAATCTCACTCTCCTTCCCCGCGCGGACCAAGGGACTGCGGAACCGAGCTTCAGATCTGAGAGAGAACAGATCTCAAACCGCCGGCGACGGTTTCTGTTTCGTTTCCGGGAAGAAACAATCATGGAAGACTTTTTAGACAATATACCGCCTATGGATCTGATGCGTTCTGAGAAGATGACTTTTGTTCAGCTTATCATCCCTGTCGAGTCCGCTCATCGAGCCATTTCTTACCTTGGCGAGCTTGGCATCCTTCAATTTAAAGATGTATGTTTCCAATTCGTCGTATTCTGCTGTTCTAATCTATAAATGACGTCATTTTGTTTGATATCCAATTTTGCTGTTCTAATCTGTAACTGACGTCATTTTGTTTCATATCAAATTTTGCTGTTCTAATCTATAACTGACGTCATTTTGTTTCATATCAAAATTTGCGTGGTGTTGCGTTTGTGTTTTCGAATTCTCTTCACTGCAATTGTTGAAAATTTTGCGTGGTCATCATGATTCAAGCCTGTTCATTATGTTTTATCATTGTTTCCGGGGAGGGATTACCGGTTTGCCGTTGAATTCTCAGTTCTTACTTGGTCAGATGATTATAAAACTCTAATGTCAGTTAGTAGGTTTGCTTGGTTGCTTCAGAGTTGATGCAAATCCAGTCAATGTGTGAGAGTATGTTCAATTTTATGCAATTTGTTTACTGGTTTCATGATTTCTGAATTGCACCACAAGTCACCAGTTGGCTGGATTTATGCCTTGACATATAGAATGCGTAATGGGGAGGTTTTGTGCATTTGACTATTTTAGAATCTAATGGATCAAGCGTCGGGGGCCAAATTGTAGTGCTTGATAATTACTGTTTGATGAAATGTTTTAGAGGTAACATGGAATATGCTGGGGACCGTACTTTAATTATGTTTCTTTTCTTTTCCTCCCTGGCAGTTAAACGAGGCCAAAAGTCCTTTCCAGAGAACCTTTGTTAACCAGGTAACTACTATACTTTGTGAAGAGCAACGTATGGCACATGAGTGTTTTCTATCGTTCATAACTGAATGTTGGCAGATTTGATAAGTTTTCTGCAACGTCCACTTCCAAACTTTACTGAGTACTGCTTTCTGTGCATGACTTATTTACAGATTTGATAGGTTCTTCGTGGATTCCATTGAACTTTCTTTTTAGTTAATGATTTTCCTTCTTGAATTCAACCCCCCTCCTATCAACTGTTGGAGAACAATCCCTATGTTGGAAGCCACCTATTAATGGTTTATAACATATTATTAATTTAGGTGCCACTCGAGTTATTTTAACCTTTTGATTTTCAACTTTCCTTTTTATGTTCAACATGTCTACGCGTGATTGCATCTCATAAATACTAGTTGTTTTATTGTTTGGGAGATTTTCACAGGTAAAGCGATGTGCAGAGATGTCAAGGAAGCTGAGATTTTTCAAAGATCAAATCAGTAAAGCTGGTGTACTGGCATCTACTCGACCAATCCTTCAAGAACACATTGAGCTAGAGGAGTTAGAGGTAGATTTCAAGCATTACCCTTTTCCTCTTCAATAAATGCTTTATTAGTTTGAGGTTACGTAAGGTGCCCATAGGTGTCTACTGCTTTACTGCAAAGCTGGATCAGCAATAAAATATTGATAGAGGACTCAAAATTCAATGAAAGTTTGTGCTCCTTCTGTAGACTTTGTTTATGGAAAATTATCTATAATGTTGGGGTTTTTCGTTGATTAGGCCTTTTCCTTGCCTCCTGAGTTGGTGAACTCCTCCCCTCTTTATTCTTTCATTCTTCTTAAGCGTTTTGATTCCACTTGTACATTGTTTGCAAACCCGTATCTCATTTCAAAGTATATAGCCTTACTGACACGAATAAATGGAAACGGTCTCTTTAGCTTGTTAGGACTGCTTTCTTTCAGCATTTAATTTCAATTTCCTTGTTTTATTATTGTCAGATACGACTAGCCGATCATGAGCATGAACTGATTGAAATGAATTCCAACAGTGAGAAACTTCGACAGTCATATAATGAACTCTTAGAATTCAAGATGGTATTGCAAAAGGTAAATTACTCGACATCTTTATCCTCCCCTTCATTTTTTTCATGAATATGAACTTGGTTTTGGTAATGAACTACTGTGATCTTATAATATTTTTATCCCTAGAACTTAAATTAGTTGAGACCAGCTATTGATCTTTTTCACTTTTTTTTTGGGCAGCTTTAATATTTTTTTATCTGGCAATTTCAGGCAAGTGTATTTCTGGTGTCCAGTAATAGCCATTCAGTCTCAGAAGAAAGGGAGTTGAATGAAAATGTTTTCATGAATGATAACTATGTTGATGATGGATTACCACTTGAGGTAGATTTGTCTTACTTCAATCAATGCAACTCCTATGCGAGGCAATCTGATACCTGCATTATTTTGTAGGAAATGAGACCTGGACCGTCCAGTCAATCTGGTTTGAGATTTATTTGTGGTATTATTTGTAAATCCAAAGTTCTTAGATTTGAAAGGATGCTGTTTCGTGCAACAAGGGGCAATATGCTTTTCAATCAGGCACCAGCAGATATACAGATCATGGATCCCATATCGACGGAAATGGTTTCTCCGTACTCTTGCCTTGTTTTGGTTTTAAGATTTAGGCATATTGTGCAACCCCTTTTTTCTTTTTATGCATGTTCCCATCTGCTTTATTGTGGCTAGTTATCATGAAATGATGTGTTTTGTTGAACTTTTGTTTCCTTAAGAATTGTTTATTAACCAGATGCCTCTTGCATCATTTACTCTGAAATGTCTTCTGTTTTGAGAATTCTCTGAAGGAATCAGGGAACAAAATTGCATGCAATAAGTTTCATCAGCATACTTTACAAAGAAAACTAGGTCCATACCAATGAGAAATTTGTTTTCCTAGTCTTCATGTGGAGAAAGTGAATTATTTGAAAACAAATGTTTCTAATTCCCAGCTCGTTTATCAACTATTTTTTGGAATAAATATTTTCACTTAGGAATTTTATTTATGCCTATGTGCTTATCATTGCAGGTTGAGAAAACAGTATTTGTAGTGTTTTTCTCTGGGGAGCAAGCCAGAAATAAAGTTCTGAAGATCTGTGAGGCTTTTGGAGCAAATTGCTATCCTGTTCCTGAAGATATAACCAAACAGAGGAAGATAACTAGAGAAGTGAGTTGCTTTTTTGAAAGGTTGTTGAGAAAAAATTGCATAGTTGATCTATATTTCGTCTTTCTTAATTTGGAGAAAAATATATGTTTCTGGTTCTAATAAAACAATAGCGAACTTCATTCTGCCGTCCCTTTATTTGAATAGGCAATGCATCAATGACAAACTATTTGAAAGGAATTAAATCTTGGCCTACTTTCAATGGCATTGGCTCTAAGTATTTGAAACACATTAATTAATATAACTTAATTCTGCAACTTTCTGCACATTTTTTTTATTTATTTCATCACAAAAGTATTGTTGACACCTCAATTTGTATGCTTTTGGCTGCAGGTTTCATCTCGCCTCATTGAACTTGAAGCCACTTTAGATGCTGGGATCCGTCACCGAAATGAGGCTCTTGCATCGATGGGGTTTCACTTGATTAAATGGATGAATATGGTAAGATGTAATAGAGTGACTTTTCTCCCTTGATTTGAAACTTCTTTCAATTTTGGAAGTCTGCATATTAATAAGCTTCTAATTAATGGGCCTCCCATTTTTTCTCAGGTAAGAAGGGAAAAGGCTGTATATGATACACTGAACATGTTGAATTTTGATGTCACTAAAAAATGTCTTGTTGGAGAAGGCTGGTGCCCAATCTTTGCAAAATCTCAGGTAGCTTGTTACACGAATACCTTAAAAAATATTTTGTGATATTGGTTAACCTAACTTTGCAGTTGAACATATTGTTTGTTGTCCTATTTCGTGGAACCTTTCTCTAGTTAACGGTACAAAAAAATTTATTCTTAATAATTTGGTAGATTCAAGAGGCACTTCAACGAGCAACATTTGATAGCAGTTCACAAGTGGGCATAATATTTCATGTGATGGATACGGTTGAATCCCCTCCTACATATTTTAGAACAAACCGTTTGACAAATGCTTTTCAGGAAATTGTTGATGCCTATGGGTAAGTTTCTTATCAAGATTTGAAATATTAAGGCTGTGTCTAATAATGATTTTGCTTTCACTTTTCTGTTTTTAAATATACACTTGTTTACTCTTGATGTCTTTCCCATCTTTTTTTCATCTTTCTTAAAAATACGCTTGAATTAGAAGCCAAATTTTGAAGACTTCTAAAAACAATACTTTTTATTTTTAAAATTTAGCATAGATTTTGGGAAGGTTTTCTTATAAAAAAGATCATTTGTTAACGTTCTTAAAATGTAGATAACAAAACAAAAAAATATAGAAGTGGGAGTAGTATTACAAGCAAAAACAAAATAGTTATAGAATGAAACCTAGATTAGTTTGTTTATAAGTTTAATAACTAATAAGCTTTTCGCGTTCTGCAAGCAAAGCAGAATGAATAAGTGAAATATATCAGCATTGACAGGTACTGTGGTTTGAATCTATGGAAATTACAACGAAAATATCCACATCTTCGGAAATCTTGGGAAAAGTCGGAAAGGATTGTGAACTGGAATAAAAAATACGACATTGAGGTAGGTTCTAGACCGTCGTTGAAATCCAAATTACAATACTATTTAGGATGACATCTAGTTAGAGGAGTGATTTGATGAGGCGTATTAGGAAATGGCCTCTGTGAGCAGTAAGTGCGATGATGTGCCAGTGTTTGTATCGGTGCAAGTATTAGGCTGTTGTATCGTTCTCCTTTATGGTCCTTGGTGCATCTACGTGGCTTGTAACTACTAAATTTGTGGTACATATTGTTTTTTGATAAATTATATACTTTGTCTTCAATGCCGACATATACTTACTAATTAGAATTGCAGTTTGTGGGCATGGTCTCACAGATACATTTCTCGTCATATCTATTATACATCTAGTTCTACTAATTGTAGTTTGAGTGTAACATTCTAATTTGCGATTGCAGTGTTGCTAGATATCAAGAAGCAAATCCTGCAGTTTACACTGTTATTACATTTCCGTTCCTATTCGCAGTGATGTTTGGGGATTGGGGTCATGGAATATGCTTGTTGCTTGGAGCTTTATTTCTTATAGCTCGTGAGAGTAAGCTCAATAATCAGGTAAACAATCTTTTTCTTCAAGTAAGCTCAATAATCAGGTAAACAATCTTTTTCTTCAAGTAAGCTCAATTCCTTTTATTATTATTATTTTTTTTTTTTTTTTGCAGAAAATGTTGACTGAAAATTGTGTTTCGTTTTTAAACACGATACTTTTTGAATTTCATTTTCTCTCTCATGGAAAGAAAATAGTTGCCTTTCGAACCCAACATTCTTAAAGAAAAGTTTTTTTCAAATAAAATTTCTTTGTCCTCATTGTTAGTTATTTCGGTGTAGATGAAAGAAATCCGTAGAATCAATTAACATACCCTGCCGATTATCTCTTGCTTATCTTGAAAAAAAAAAAAAGGAAAAGAGAACACCTGTGGAGCTGATGCTGTAACGAACACTCACCCGGGGAGTTCTTAAAGGGTGTGACCAACCTTCCTCCACTATTATCGCCAACCAAGATGAAGTGTTGCTTACATATCAGTTAAGAGAGCTGCATGCTTAAGAAAATCATTGCTTCTGATTCCAATCCAATAAAACTGTTGACGAAGTTGACAAAAAAGGTCTTTACTACCATGTCCTATCCACAAATGGATTTTTTCACCTTTGGTTGACACTCATCTTTGAGAGGAACATCTACAGAAACTAACCTTTTGGGATGACAACGGTTTGAATTTGACGATTACTTAATAATTATCTGAGAACTGTTTAACTGAAATAGGTACTTTTCTGGAACGTTATTAGTTTGCTTCAGCAATCTACCTGGTTCTTAATAGATATCAAATCATCTCCGGTCTCTGGACTACCTATTTTGTAATTAGGTATCCTATGTGTGGTCACTGGTCTCACATTACCTAATATACATAACTCATTGTTACCAGAAATTAGGAAGCTTTATGGAGATGCTATTTGGTGGACGCTATGTTCTTCTTTTGATGTCCCTCTTTTCAATTTATTGTGGGTTGATCTACAATGAGTTCTTCTCTGTTCCGTATCATATATTTGGTGCATCTGCTTACAAGTGTCGAGATAATTCATGCAGGTGATTCTTTGTTTCCTTGTATAATTTTTATGGTTAAGGAGGCAATCTAGTATCTGTTTATTCTGAAGGTTGTTAATTGTTTTTCACTTGTTGATTTTGAATTTTGTTGATTATTGGCAGTGATGCACACACTGTTGGGTTAGTTAAATACCGTGATGCCTACCCGTTTGGTGTTGACCCGAGTTGGCGTGGAAGTCGTTCAGAACTTCCTTTTCTGAACTCTCTTAAAATGAAGTTGTCTATCTTGTTGGGTATTGCCCAAATGAACTTAGGGATCATATTGAGTTATTTTAACGCACGTTTTATTGGAAGCTCAATTGATATCAGGTCTCTACTTTCTCCTTCAGTTCAACACGTTTGTCCTTCCTTCAAAATGAATTTCTGTCGCACTTTAAAAAGAAATTATCTGTATGCTATATTATCAGGTACCAGTTTGTACCACAAGTGATCTTTCTTAACAGCCTTTTTGGATATCTTTCTCTTCTCATTGTCATCAAGTGGTGCACTGGATCTCAAGCTGACCTCTACCATGTGATGATTTACATGTTTTTGAGCCCATTTGATGATCTTGGAGAGAACGAATTGTTTTGGGGCCAAAGACCACTTCAAGTATGATCTCTAGCTCTGGTTTCTGATGTTGCTGACAAGGTAAGCTTAATGTTAACCTTTGTAATGCTCACTATTGCAGGTTATCTTGTTGATATTGGCTATAGTTGCAGTGCCTTGGATGCTTTTTCCTAAGCCCTTTATCTTGAAAAAGATTCATACAGAGGTATGCTGGATCTTACAGCTTTTAGTACTCTCCTGTGGTATCTCAGACAGCCTTTTTGAATTGATTTAAAATGTCGTCTTCTGATTAGTTAAGCTGCTATTTGTTTCCTTTCGAGTTAGATTTTTCTGCTAGTTACTTACCTAATGATACATTCCAGAGATTTCAAGGTCGTACTTATGGGGTGCTTGGATCCTCTGAGGTAGATCTTGAGATGGAACCTAATTCGGCAAAGGAACACCAAGAGGATTTCAATTTTAGCGAGATCTTTGTTCACCAAATGATTCACTCCATAGAATTTGTCTTGGGTGCAGTTTCAAATACAGCATCATATCTTCGACTTTGGGCTTTAAGGTACTCCATGGTGTTGTCGCTATTTCTTGGGAACCTCCAGCCATCTCATAATTATACAACTATGTAGCTGAGTTTCAAAATTTTAGTTAAATTAAATATAATGTGAATAGATGATAGCTGAGCCTTATATTTGTTGTTTTGTACAGCTTGGCGCACTCAGAACTGTCAACAGTTTTCTATGAGAAAGTTCTTCTCCTAGCTTGGGGGTAAGTTTAAAATTTCCTTATTATAATTCTTCATAGTCACCACCTCAAACATGCATAATGAAGGAAATACAATGGTTCTTAAACTCGTAAAATACATGGCACATAGTTATCTCCTCTTGAGCACAAAGAGTAGAACAATATGACTAGAAAAGCATTCAAAACTTGATCGAAAAACCAACGTTTGTTCAAGAAGCTATAGAGTCAATTGCAAAAAGTACTAGTTTGAAAGTCTGGTTGGAATTGAGTTACTCTTGAATTTACATTATATGCAACCTAAGAACCTAGAGTACTAATAGGACTAGTTTGATAATGGTAGGGAGTCGACCCAGNTTTTTTTTTTTTTTTTTTTTTTTTTTTTTGGTAGTAGAAGGGTGTAAAAAAAACGAGCTCCAAAAGATCTTGTACAATTCCATTGCCAGCCAAGTGATCGAGTTTAGTTAAAATTTGCACCGATGTAAGTTGTGGAAAAGGAGAGCAAGAAAGAGTAGCAAAATGAAAGGGGGTTAGGGTGGGCAAAATTATTGTATTTATGGAATGTCTGTCATGTTGTGGTACTGATACTGTTCTGGCAATTCAATAGGTATGACAGCTTTGTCATCCGGATGATTGGTTTAGCTGTTTTCTCCTTTGCCACTGCTTTCATACTTCTTATGATGGAGACCCTTAGTGCCTTCCTTCATGCCTTGCGTCTTCATTGGGTTGAGTTTCAAAATAAATTCTACCATGGTGATGGCCACAAGTTCAAACCATTTTCCTTCGCCTCCAACGAGGATGAAGATTAAGCGACCCACTGCAGTTCTTCGTAAGAGCAAGAGCTAGGAGGCCGAGCGATGGACCTAAAAAAAACTAACATTATAGAAAGAAAAAGAAAAAAAAAAGACCATTTTGTTTGGCAGAGTATCAGTAATACTTTGATCTGACTGTTGCGATCCCCAATTTTGACTTAGAAACATGAAATCCTGGCTCATTCCTTGGATCTGCTCAACTGAAAAGCGTTCAGCTTGCAACCATGGCAATCATTCTTCGAGATATATATAGATTTTTTCCCTTTTTTTTTTCTTTTTCTCTCTTTCCTTTCATATTTTTATATCAAAAGTTAAGTCTTAGTTCAGTTGATGTAAAGAGGAGGAGGTGTGGGTATCTTCCATCATACATCTTGTAATTTGGGTTCTTGTGTAGGAATTTACATGAACATGAACGCACAAAAGCTTGTGTGAATTTTTTCAGGTACTTGTGCCTTTATATTTCTTTCTATTTCCATAATGTAATTGTTTATTGATCTCCCAGTTTCCACAAATGTTGTAAGATTTTATCATTTGCAGCCATCAATGTATCGATTTCAATAAGAAGATTAAACCATCGACCTTGGAATTGTGATTATTATATTCCACTTACTTCAAATTGACCTAATGTGGTTATGTTTATTATTCCAGCACATTTTAATTTCATATCGGAGAAAGGAGATTATCTATGATAAGTGAACGTAGTGATGTCCACGGGTGGGATTGGTTAGCCTTTATCGTCTCCGTGTCTGTTTCGTTTAGCTAATTAAGAGAAAATTCTTCAGATTTCTGGTTGAAATAGAATTTTTTACTCCACTCAAATTTATGGTTGAAATAGAGTTTTTTCATTTTCGTTTAGCTAATTAAGAGAAATAGAGTTTTTTCATCTCATTCAAGCCAGGTCTCCAACTTTCCAAGTTAAATAGACATCTCTAGGTGAATGGATTAAGTTTAGTATTAAATTTGTATAAAAAGAATGTGCGAACATACTATTTTAACCGATAAAATTTAATACCTCAATCTAAAAGGAGTATATATTTCACACGTCATTTTAGTTTAATTCATATAATATTCTCCTGTCATTGCAAAGCCATAACGTGGGATTGGGCAAGAAATTCGGAAAGGTTTTAGTATCCTTCTATGCCATTGTATGATTATTTGAAATATTATTTGATGAGACGTCACAATTTGATTAACAGTTTTTATACCATTAGTTAGATGCGATAGAAGAATTGTAAAACTATTTTGTTCTTGTATCGAGTGATTATTAGAGAATAAACATATTATTAAATCTATATCCAACAATTATTAAGAGACAGCTATATTGTGACAGAACTCATTGAATAATTTGTTTGTTATTAGATTAAAAAATTCAACTATTATTTTCTAACTTCATATTTACTCGTTACTAACTTCAACATACTTTTCCACTTAATATGAAATATGTAAAAAATTTACTAAATAATTTATTTTAAAAATCAAATAAAACTATTAAAATAAATTTGATTAACTCAACTCTCCAGTTAATTTTAATTAGAATTAGAGTTTACATTGAACCCAACAATCAAACCAATAGAACCAACCCAATTTAAATTATAAGAGCGGGGGTTAATTTTCTAAAACCAAATAAATTTGATTTAAATTTCGATTTCATTAGACAAAATCTTGAATTGACCCAAAACGAACCAAACATATTAAGAGATCTTGCATATTACGCTGGAATCTCTTATATTAATTTATTATTTTATTTTGGTTGGAATCTCTCATTATTAATTTATCATTTTATTTTGGTTGAGAAAAGCAAATATAATTTTTTATGATAAAAAAAAAAAAAAAAAACTCAATATTCCATATTATTTATATTATTATGAGTATTCATATATTTTATACTATTTTTAAATATATTATTTATAATAAAAATAAATTAAGAAACAACGCTTGTGTTATTATTATTATTCAAAAATTCATTCTTTATTTTTACCGTCAGTAAAAATAATTTTTATACGTACGAGTTTAAAATTANGATAAAAAAAAAAAAAAAAAAACTCAATATTCCATATTATTTATATTATTATGAGTATTCATATATTTTATACTATTTTTAAATATATTATTTATAATAAAAATAAATTAAGAAACAACGCTTGTGTTATTATTATTATTCAAAAATTCATTCTTTATTTTTACCGTCAGTAAAAATAATTTTTATACGTACGAGTTTAAAATTAAGTTTGACTTGGGATAACGACGTACAAGTCTTTCTTTAAAATTAAATTAAATTTATTGATGGAAGTCAAACGAACACCGTCCTTGCCGTCCACGTATTCATATTTCAACCCAATAATCAAGTCTCCATTTTAAAAGGTTCTAAAATGAAAATAAAATAGTGGACACAATTTTATATATATAAATAATATTTTTGTTTGGTGTTAATTTTTATTATTAGTTAATTTATTTATATTAAATTAAATTATTAAAATATTTTTAATTAATTAAATTTTAATTTATTTTTCATTCGTTAAAAGAAATATAGATATTTATTAAACCTCGTAAAATTAAGACATAATTAAGAACTTTTAATCGTTTAATCTCCTTTTTTTTCCTNTAGTTCAGTTGATGTAAAGAGGAGGAGGTGTGGGTATCTTCCATCATACATCTTGTAATTTGGGTTCTTGTGTAGGAATTTACATGAACATGAACGCACAAAAGCTTGTGTGAATTTTTTCAGGTACTTGTGCCTTTATATTTCTTTCTATTTCCATAATGTAATTGTTTATTGATCTCCCAGTTTCCACAAATGTTGTAAGATTTTATCATTTGCAGCCATCAATGTATCGATTTCAATAAGAAGATTAAACCATCGACCTTGGAATTGTGATTATTATATTCCACTTACTTCAAATTGACCTAATGTGGTTATGTTTATTATTCCAGCACATTTTAATTTCATATCGGAGAAAGGAGATTATCTATGATAAGTGAACGTAGTGATGTCCACGGGTGGGATTGGTTAGCCTTTATCGTCTCCGTGTCTGTTTCGTTTAGCTAATTAAGAGAAAATTCTTCAGATTTCTGGTTGAAATAGAATTTTTTACTCCACTCAAATTTATGGTTGAAATAGAGTTTTTTCATTTTCGTTTAGCTAATTAAGAGAAATAGAGTTTTTTCATCTCATTCAAGCCAGGTCTCCAACTTTCCAAGTTAAATAGACATCTCTAGGTGAATGGATTAAGTTTAGTATTAAATTTGTATAAAAAGAATGTGCGAACATACTATTTTAACCGATAAAATTTAATACCTCAATCTAAAAGGAGTATATATTTCACACGTCATTTTAGTTTAATTCATATAATATTCTCCTGTCATTGCAAAGCCATAACGTGGGATTGGGCAAGAAATTCGGAAAGGTTTTAGTATCCTTCTATGCCATTGTATGATTATTTGAAATATTATTTGATGAGACGTCACAATTTGATTAACAGTTTTTATACCATTAGTTAGATGCGATAGAAGAATTGTAAAACTATTTTGTTCTTGTATCGAGTGATTATTAGAGAATAAACATATTATTAAATCTATATCCAACAATTATTAAGAGACAGCTATATTGTGACAGAACTCATTGAATAATTTGTTTGTTATTAGATTAAAAAATTCAACTATTATTTTCTAACTTCATATTTACTCGTTACTAACTTCAACATACTTTTCCACTTAATATGAAATATGTAAAAAATTTACTAAATAATTTATTTTAAAAATCAAATAAAACTATTAAAATAAATTTGATTAACTCAACTCTCCAGTTAATTTTAATTAGAATTAGAGTTTACATTGAACCCAACAATCAAACCAATAGAACCAACCCAATTTAAATTATAAGAGCGGGGGTTAATTTTCTAAAACCAAATAAATTTGATTTAAATTTCGATTTCATTAGACAAAATCTTGAATTGACCCAAAACGAACCAAACATATTAAGAGATCTTGCATATTACGCTGGAATCTCTTATATTAATTTATTATTTTATTTTGGTTGGAATCTCTCATTATTAATTTATCATTTTATTTTGGTTGAGAAAAGCAAATATAATTTTTTATAAAAAAAAAAAAAAAAAAAACTCAATATTCCATATTATTTATATTATTATGAGTATTCATATATTTTATACTATTTTTAAATATATTATTTATAATAAAAATAAATTAAGAAACAACGCTTGTGTTATTATTATTATTCAAAAATTCATTCTTTATTTTTACCGTCAGTAAAAATAATTTTTATACGTACGAGTTTAAAATTAAGTTTGACTTGGGATAACGACGTACAAGTCTTTCTTTAAAATTAAATTAAATTTATTGATGGAAGTCAAACGAACACCGTCCTTGCCGTCCACGTATTCATATTTCAACCCAATAATCAAGTCTCCATTTTAAAAGGTTCTAAAATGAAAATAAAATAGTGGACACAATTTTATATATATAAATAATATTTTTGTTTGGTGTTAATTTTTATTATTAGTTAATTTATTTATATTAAATTAAATTATTAAAATATTTTTAATTAATTAAATTTTAATTTATTTTTCATTCGTTAAAAGAAATATAGATATTTATTAAACCTCGTAAAATTAAGACATAATTAAGAACTTTTAATCGTTTAATCTCCTTTTTTTTCCTATAAATACATTCCTCGAACCCAACCTCACTACACATTCTTTTGCTTCTTCTTCTTATTCATTATCTTACAAAATTATGAGAAATTCAACGCTGCCACAAAAAAGAGGCAATGTCGTCAAAGCTCAAATTTTCAAGAGCGTTTATAATTTGATGCTGTCTTTAATGAATTCCATGTCGAAATTAGCATATGGGAAGAAGCTCGTTTCATAAAGGAGTCAGTCTGTGAGCTAGATTCCAAACGCTCGTTCTTAATTATGTAATTTGTAGATGATGATGTTATTAATGGAATAAGTATAATGAGAATAAAATAAATTAAAATTATATATGAATCTGCCTCAAATTATATATATATATATATATTTATTTATTTTTTATCTAAGAAAATGACTAAAATGTCCTTATATTATTAATAGCGACCTGGCGGGTAATTTAATATAAAATTACATAAAATTTTATATTAAAATAGAACTTATTAATTTATAATAATGTTTAATGTAATTTAATATTAAGTAAAAATAAAATTATTTTAAAAAAACTTCACCCGACCCGCCTTATCTTCACCCGACCCGCCTCCCCCTTATCTTTTTCCCTCCAACTCTCTGTTTCATCTTCTCCACCTTCTTTCTAACCCCTCGTTCCCGGCTTAAACCCTCCACGTTCAGCAGAGGTCAACCGGAATTGGATCAGCCATATGGTTTGAAATTCTCCTGCGCCCAGCATGGTGGAACTTGTATCAATGGTGGTTTTGCCCACAAGACTGGATAATGTTATTGCTACCAGGTATATCCTTTGCCTTTGGTCACTAACCATTTGAATTCTGAAATGAAGAGGATAGCTTGTGCTTTGATTCTTCATTTCATACTGATTACTTGCTCTGTATTCTTGTAAGCGTAACATTTGCTTTAAAGTTTAAACGCCATCGTTGAATCTTTCTTTTGTAGTCTAAAATTAGGTTAGAACAGATGGCGGTTATATGCAATGTATGGACTATGTTAGAATTCACTATTGGAAATAGAAGCGAAGCTAATATGTTTGATGATAGGTTATGATAAATTTAATGGATAATTTATGCTCTTTTGACGAACTAGACATTAGGTAAGAGTGAATTATGATGCCAAAGAATTGTATTCTTGTTGTTTTGTTTTGTTTTCCTAAAGAAAGTAAAATGGATCAAAGAAAAGTGTGATTTGGGCTTCTTAAATTTTTCAAAAGTAAAGATCTATGCTCCATGATTTCTACATATTTCCAACAAACTAGACTTAACTTGGTATGCTTAATTTTTGTTCTTGCTCTGTCTCTGTGCTTCAGGCCTAATTTTCATTTCTCCTCCCACGTTTCTGGAATATGCCGTTTCCCATTCCCCACTAGTGCAATTGTTCCCTATGTAAAAGAATCCGTGCCACGCCTCTGCCCTCAAGCCTCGCTTCGCGCTTCTACTTCTTTCTCCAAAAATTCTGTTGGTAAAGAAAGCAGTTCTGTTTTAGTTTCTTCCATTGAACCAATACCAAAGATTGACAAGAGTGGGAGATTTTGTAGCCCCAGAGCTGCTAGAGAGCTTGCTTTGTAAGATCCACAACTTCCTTCTCACTTACTATTTCCTTTATATATATATATATATATTTATTTATTTATGGATATCTCTTCTGTCTGCCTATTCAGAAAGTTGGTCTAATCACTAGGAATACGCTCCAAGAATTTGTTTAATTTGAAGACTTGTAATCAATTCTAATCCTGCTAGATTATTCAATCACAGGTCAATTATTTATGCATCTTGTTTAGAAGGCTCTGATCCAGTTCGACTCTTTGAGAAGCGGTTGAATGCTCGTCTAGGTAATCTTTGGTCGAGATGTGGTGCTCTGCTGCTCCATATACAATTTGATGCTTTTTTATTGTTCTTGAGAAATAGAAGTCACGTCTTTAACTCAAAAATGACACCAACTTCTTACTTTATCCATTCATACAATTCAGAACCGGGATATGAATTTGACAAGACATCATTGATGGAATACAATCATATGAGCTTTGGTGGGCCGCCAGTTACTGTGGAAACAGCTGAAGAAGCAGATGAGCTTCTACGTAAGGATGAAAAGGATTCTGCAATCGGTAAATAGTTTTGTGGCTTTTGTATGTATATTATTTGTCCTTATTTCACTCATTACTTTGTTCTAAAAGCACAATTGGGCATATTATATGCTTCTCTGCTTTCAATTAGAGATGCCTTTTCTTCAAAACATGTACGAAAAGAATTTGAGGGAAAAATCCATCTTCTTCAATTCAAAGTGATATCATGACTCGTGAGATCTGTTGGTATCGTTTTCTTTTAGATGGAGTTTGTAAACAAGCAGTAGAGAACAAAAACTTTTTGACAAACATCTTGAACGCTAACTCTTGGAGACTAACCTAGATTTGGTTCTAAAATCAATAACACATTGCTTGAACTCTTCAAGAAATATGCAAGCGAAAGTTTTACTTCTATTTGTATATCGATCTGGCGATGTTTATCTCTTTATGCACCACATAAATTGTTGTGGCATATCGTAATTACTAACAAACTACTGTCTATAGCTTCTCCTTCTATATGTTTTCATTACAGTTGTAAATACAGTCCTGTCGAACCTCAAAGTCCCATTTCATTGCTTTTAGTGATAGCTAAGTTCTGTTTCCTGCATGACTGTATCTCAGAGGCAGAAGTCCTTGCGGCCCCTCCAAAGGTTGTCTACAGCAAACTGATCTTACGGTAAATGTGGTTTCTATTTCCCTGCTTTTGGCAGAGGATGATCTGATGAAAATTGAGTATGAATTTCATGTATTTTATCAATGTTATTATTTATTGGGTGATATAAGGTCAGTCGTCGTCTTCATGGTTTTTCAGGTTTACACGAAAACTTTTGGTTGCAGTTGTGGACAGATGGGACAGTCACGTGCTTAAAATTGATAAAGTCATTCCTTCAACTTGGAAGGTTCCTAAAGAGCTTTATGCTACTTTTGTTTTCTGATTTTTCTCCTCTTCTAGTTGGGACTATAAGTTGAACCATTTGCTGTGGAGCTATAATACTCTTGGTCAAAAAGGACCATATAAATAATAATACTTAAAAGGGAATGAGTTCAAAGTCATGGTAGCTACCTACCTAAAATTCATATCTCATGAGTTATTTGGTAACCAGACGTAGTATAGCTTGTGAGAATAATTAAGGTGTCTTGGATTAGATAGTTGTCTTGTGAGAATAATTAAGGTGTGTGCAAGCTAGTCTGAACACTCACGAATATATATTTATATATTATATACACAAAATTCCTCCCATATTGATCTTTGCCTCTTAGTCATAGCATATGCATGCTTTTTGCACGACTTATAGAAATTTGAAAATCTGTATATGATGATGGAAAGGGTGGAACCACAAATCTAACTGCAACATATTTCAATGATGGGTATTGTTGCATCTCTCACGTGAGTGTTGGAAACCCTGAGCTTTGATGGTCAACGATTTGAGCTTAGTGGTAAATGTCTTAGGACTCGGCAAATAGTTAATGGTTTCAAAATGTATTGGATCACCATTCCAGAATATTATATCTTGCGGGTTCTTGACAACAGCCTTTATGTTCTTATGATCCAGACATTGGTGTTGCATGAGTAGGCCAAGATCATGAGCTTGGACTTGCACTTCTTGAATTTAAATTGCGGATTTTAAAATCTTTCTTTAAAATTTATAATGCTGACGTAGATTATACATCTCATGCCTTCATATATTTCAGGACAAGCCAGCAGGACGGATTCTGGAACTTTCTATTCTTCACCTGGCTATGTCTGAAATAACGGTGGTTGGAACAAGGCATCAGATTGTGATTAACGAGGTAAATACATCTAAAGCTTCTTACTACAAGATCACAGTTATCCTCTCTTGTATCTGTTGATAGATGTCTGCATCAATCCCGTTTTTTAAAATTTTCCTGGCGATTGATGAAGGCCGTCGATCTTGCAAAACGATTCTGCGACGGAGCAGCACCTCGAATTATTAACGGGTGCCTTAGGACCTTTGTGAAGGACATCCAAGAAACTGATTCTACTCATGCTCGTGTGAAGGAAGTAGTCAGTACATGACTCTAAACTCTTGGGGTGGCTCAGGACCTTTATAAGATATCAAAAATTTTGACTCAACTCGTGCTCTAGAGAAGCAAGAAGTGACTCTGAAAGTGGTGAGTCGTTAAGATGCTGTTGGCCGGATGGATAAGGAATTAGAGGGCACTTCCCTTCCATGGAAATGGAGTACTACGGAGTTTTAGATGTGTAATTCTTCTAGGGAGATAGTTCCTACAAAAGACTTCGGTTAAGTGTATCAACTTTACCTCCTAAGTTTTAATTTTATCAAATGAAAATCTGGACTTAGAACATGTATTGTAATCTTTACCTCAGGGTTAAGGTCGATTCCCTGATAAGGAATTTGTTAGATTTTGATGCAAAAAAGGACCAATTAGCAACAGAAATCCACCCAGGCCCTCCAAAACAATGAACAACTTAATTCCAAACAAACCCATAAATATTTGTCCTGCTTCCCTTTTATTCTTGATATTGATACATGGCTATTACACCGGAAGGATAGCCTTTCCCAACTTCATAGTTACCAAACTACTAAGGCAGTTGCAATTATTACAGAGGATGTATAAAATAAACATTGTTATGTAGCGGAGACTGGCTGTGTTAAGGAACAGTGATTCGGTCGCACACTAGCTAGCGCTGCTAACACGAACAACCAGAGGACTTGTGACCCTATGGAACCCATCTGACCATTCAATCTCCCCAAAATCATACCTCCCACGAGCTTTCTTGAGCGGGGTTATGGTGATGTAGTAAGAAACGTGCTGCCTAAACCAAGAGAAAAGAAGAATCCGAGGCCATACCAATACTTGCACTCCATTGGGAGGATTCAGCTTAAGAAAGTAGATGGCATTTTTGTTTTCTGCTACATTACGAACAGTCCTTTTGATTGTGGTTGTGGATTTGAGGTTTGCAAGTGTAATGGAAGGGTAATTGAGATTGGCAATGGAGGTGGATAGAAATGGTGGACAACAAACAAGTGTTTGTGGAGAAGGGTTCACAATCATCCTGATTTGCTGCTCTGTGTACCCAATATTGCAGAGAAAAATAATGTAATCATTGGCTGTCATGTCGTACACTAGTCCTGGATTTACTGCCTTCAATGGGTTCACTTGGCCACCTCCAATGTCGAATGGATCGGATGGTTTCGTGGATCCACCTGCTAGGATGGTGTTGCGAGTGGAGTCTCTCTTGGTGGCTGAATTATGAATTATGAGCCACGAGTTAGTTAATAGACTGGTTATTTGAAAGTTTAGAGACTAAAATGAAAAGGACGTTTAGAGACTAAAATGAAAAGGACGGGAATGGTTAACCTGTGGTGATGAGGGCAGATCTAATGGCTGCAGGAGACCAGCTTGGATGCAGAGATTTGATGAGGGCAACGACTCCAGAGATGTGAGGGCATGACATTGAAGTCCCTGATTGGAAATTCCATTTGACTTGCCTTTGGCTTTCTCCTTCTGTCGATGTTGGCCGCACTGTTGGAGCAGTTTCTGGAGGCCATGCCGCCAATATGTTCACTCCTGGGGCACTTATGTCTGGCTGCACCATACATAATACCCTCATTAGTGTTCAAAATGACCATCATACACCATTTAACACGTCTGTCGGTGATAGTTTTCTATTATCGATAGATCACTTGATAAAAAAATTTCATGTTTATCGTTGATGGACTATTTCTGTCTATTAGTGATAGATGTTGTGAGATTCTACATCGGTTGAAGAGAGAAACAGACACTTTTATAAGGGTGTGGAAACCTCTCCCTAGTAAACGCGTTTTAAAAATCTTGAGGGGAAACTCAAAAGGGAAAGTCCAAAGAGGATAATTAATTTATAAGGGTGTGGAAACCTCTCTCTAGTAAATGCATTTTTAAAACTTCGAAAGAAGTCCGAAAGCAAAATCCCAAAAAGGACAACATATGCTAGCCTCCAGACAATAGAGGTGTATGGTTATTAGTAACTCATTATTATTTGCTATTAACTTTTTTGTTATTGATACCAAGTTATCACCGACTTATTATTTTTAATTTATTAATATATGACATATCAACGATAGACCAAATAATCATATAACAACCACTTAAAAGTAAGAAAGAAAGAAACACTCATATCATTGATATACCGTTGTTAATCATATTGATACGATATATCAAACATATAAATATCAATCAAGATTCATTAGGTCTCGTGCTTTATAGACGACCGTCATATTTGCACTTTCTTAAACTCGTGTCAAATTGCCATTTGCACAACTGTCTATAAAATTTGTGGAACTGGATCAAATTTTGTACCTTAAGAATGTCAGGCGAAAGTGAGCTCGGTCCTCTAGACGAGAAGTATGCCACACTCGGAGCCACCGACTTCCCAATCACGCTTCTTGCAGCCCTGATCTCTACTACTGGCAGCCTTCGAAACAAACACGAGTACAAATAAGAATTAGAATGGATGGTAAATAAGTGAAAGAAGGAAAAAGAAGAAGTAAATGAGACCTGGGCAGTTCAGCAAGAAAGTTTCTAATTTGAGTTGCGTGAGTAATGTCAATTCGAACGGTGGGGAGGAGATCAAGGTCAGGGAGCTGCAGCGTGGGCGGGGCACCAAATATCAAAGCCGAGGCATTGATGGCGTCCAGAGCTTCTTGTGCATCCCCCATCGAAACTGGGCCTACCGTGGAGAAACAAACCACCACTTTCCCTGCCCCCGATTTCCTACCTTTCCTTATACTTCGCCGCTCGCAAACTCTGAATTTTACACCAAACCAAACAAAATATCAAAACAAACTATTGTATTATTATTAAAGAGGGGATGTTTTGACACTGAGTTATATATGTCTAATCTCTGTTTAAGACATCGACAGGAGATTCAATTTAAAATGACGTGAGCTTCTCTAATGATATCCAAACTCACCCGTCTATAAAATAGTTGATCGCATTCGCTAGTTTTGCGTTAATTATGTTTGTAGTGATCAAGCTCTCACCCTGATGAAGAGAATGAACATAATAATCAACCAAAAGATAAATAAGGTCATAATAATATTTTGTTTGAGAGAGAGAGAAGAGAGGTAACCATAATAGAGATCCTGTTTTGGATGAGTATTTGAGTGGGAAAGGTTCGATCCATAGTTGAAGCAGCAACACAAATGCTCCACGGAGACACATTTTGAACGAGTGAACGATAAGGTCCATCGTTACCAGCTGAGAACACAACACTCACTCCCTTCTGCATGCCATGGAACGACCCAATCGCACTACTAGACTCAAAAAATGGAGCCAACGGCGGCGACCCTCCGAACGACGCCGAGATAACGTCGACTCCGTCGCATAAAGCGTCGTCAAACGCAGCCATCACGTCTGCGTCCGTGCACTTCCCTTCGTAGTCCTTTCCCCAGCACACCTTGTACACAGCCAGCCTAGCTCTTGGCGCTCCTCCTCGAGCAATGCCTTTGCCGAGTGACGACCCCGTGAAGCTCACGTCCTCTACAATTCCACCCACGGCCGTTGAAGCTGTATGAGTTCCGTGCCCCAAAAAGTCTCGAGGCGATTCAAACTCAGGGTTCCCGCTTGTGTTGAGTCCTCCGTATTCGGCCTCGAAACCTTTGAGATAGTAACGAGCGCCAATTAGCTTGCGATTGCAAGCTAATGAAGGGTTGAATCTATACGCTTTCACGCATTTGCCCTTCCAGCTGCATGGAACCGGGGACATCCACCGATCATCCTCGAAACTTTCCGATTCAGGCCATATGCCTAACAATCAAATTTGATCATATATCATAGAGAATAAATTTGTAATTTAACTTACATAGACACGAGACATATGATTAACGAATATAATGCAAATTAATCCAAAGACCTGAATCGAAGATGCCAACAACAACGTCGTCGCCATCGGCCAGCTTACTCGAACGTGGTGTATCAAACGTCCTACTACCGCTATACGAAGGAATGGGAAGCCCCAAGAAGTCCCAACTTCTTGTTGTGTGGAGCTCCATAGTTTTACTCTTGAATATGGATATCACTCCTTCCATCTCTGCATGGCAATATTGCATGCATTCCTTTCAATATCAAACTCATAAACTAATACCCATTTCATATTAACTTAAATTTCATCGAATTCTTAACCAAATTCGATCCATTAATTACTCGATAACGTCATTGCTTGGCTTGCATTAAGCTTCGCGGAGAACCCAGAAAAGCTACGTTTGTAGCTATACAACATGGCTCGTTTACCATCTTCTTCACTGCATGGAAACCATTTTGTTTATTATACACCTCTAACGTTAATAAGAATCACACGTGCATACATATAGATAATCGACCTTGAAAATACTTTAGAGAGCAAACGAAGATGAGATTCGGAGGTCAAAGTTGCATCCTCGAGACGGGTGTGCCCTAAATACACTATATACACCTACATTAAACACGTAAAAATACGAATATAAGCTTAGTGAAGGGGGAGAAAATTAGATTAAGTGGAGGATATTGAGTGTTATACATGTGAAGAGATTGATGTTAAGTGAAGAAGAAAGAGAGAAAGGAAGAGGCAAAAATAATTAGGGAACATTATGATTGTGTGTGGCTATGTGGTTTGTTTGAACAAGGTGATGAATGGATGGTTGGGGTTTAAATAATTGAAGCCAAGGATGGCGTTGGGTTGGGTTGGCTTGGGCGTGGTGGTGCTTGTGTTGTAAGGCTCTTTGGGTATTAACTTCATGTGGCTATGGCTAAGGCTATGGCTAAGCTAAGGTAGCAGCACCAACACTGACAGGACTGCATTTTTCAATTATGGTATTTTGGGTTTAAAGCTAGGTAGCTACCACCACAACACCATATTTGATCAGTCAACTCCATTTCCAACCTCCATTTTGGCTGTGTTGTAGCCTCGTATGCTCTAGATGAGCCTGTAGTTACGGTCTGTTTTAGTCCGTTGTGTATCGTTGTCAACTTTACGGTTTTAAAATGCGTCTGTTAAGGAGAAGTTTCCATACCCTTGTAATAAAGAATGTTTCGTTTCCCTTTTCAACCGACGTGGGATTTCACATTCCACCCTAACCTCACGGTTTTAAAACGTGACTGTTAGGGAAAGATTTCCATACCCTTATAATAAAGAATGATGGGTTGTGTTGTAGTCTTGTATGTCTCTACCTACACAATGAATGAGTTTGTGTAGTAGCCCAAGCCCACCGCTGGTAGATATTATCTGCTTTGGCTCGTTACGTATCGTTGTCAGCCTCACGATTTTAAAACGTGTCTGTTTGGGAGAAGTTTCCACACCCTTAGAATAAAGAATGTTTCGTTTCCCTCTTCAACGGATGTGAGATTTCACAATCTACCCTAGCCTCACGGTTTTAAGACGCGACTGTTAGAGAAAGGTCTTACACCCTTATAATAAAGAATGACGGGTTGTGTTGTAGCCTTGTATGGCTCTGCCTACGGAATGAATGAGTTTGTGTAATAGTTTAAGTCCATCGCTAGTAGATATTGTCTGCTTTAATTTGTTACGTATCGTCGTTAGCCTCACGGTTTTAAAACGCATCTGTTTGGGAGAAGTTTCTACACCCTTGTAATAAAGAATGTTTTATTCCCCTCTTCAACCAATGTGAGATTTCACAATCTACCTCAGCCTCACGGTTTTAAAATGCGACTTTTATTCCCCTCTTCAACCAATGTGAGATTTCACAATCTACCTCAGCCTCACGGTTTTAAAATGCGACTGTTAAGGGAAAGGTTTCGCACCCTTGTAATAAAGAATGATGGGTTTTGTTGTAGCCTTGCATGTCTCTACCTACACAATAAATGAGTTTGTGTTACAACTCAAGCCCACCGCTAATAAATATTGTCCGTTTTGGCTCGTTACGTATCGTCGTCAGCCTCACGATTTTAAAACGCATTTGTTAGGGAGAGGTTTCTACACCGTTATAATAAGAATGCTTCGTTCGTTCTCAAACCGATATGAGATTTCATAATCCACCCCCCTTTAGGGCACACTGTTGACCGATATTATTCGCTTTGGTCCGTTACGTATCACTGTCAGCCTCACAGTTTTAAAACGTATCTGTTAGGGAGAGATTTTCACATCCTTATAAGGTTTTCACATTGACGTGGGATCTCACAGCTTGCTTCCATAGTTTTATTTTATGTATCCACATGCCCATTTAAGTTTTAAGATCTAAATGCTAGTCGAGGTATGCACCAACTGATTTAAATTATAGAGACTAAATACTAACCGGGGTACACATCAACTAATAACCATTACAAAAGCAGTCGAACACTCATAATTTTGAACTATTTTAAGTATGACCAAGGGTCGGTAGCATGTCCCGTTTTCTTTAGATAAAAGACCATCCAACTTGGATTGTAACATCATCAATCACCCGTGTTAAATATCATCCTCTATTACATAACCATTACACCGAGTAAATTTGAAAGTACGAGATTTCACGAAAAAAAAATACGTTTATACGGATACGATTGGTTTGAAGTAAGGTTGAAAGTGAAAATGAAAAGGAGTATGATTGCTTTGCGTAATGGGAAGCATATAATGAGCAATGATGAGAAGGGGACGACGGCACTCAACATTGTCTAGTGAAGCTCAACATCATGAGATTAATATATTTCTTCTTCCACTTCAATTTGGATATCTTTATAGAGAGCCTATAGCTCTCTTTACTTCCTTCTTTGCTTTCACCTGCGGTGAAGTTTGATTTAAGATTTTGTAAGCCCTAACTCGATATAGGGTTTTATTTATATTCATTTTCAACGAGCATTTACGTTTCTGTCTATTTGATCTCTAAACTTTATAGATATAGGAGTTTCAAAACGTGTCTAAGGTTCCACACCCTTATAAGGAATGTTTCACTCTCCTCGTTCATCTCTCACGGTTTTAAAACGCGTCTAGGGTTCCATCATTCCCCTCGTTTCGTCTAAGATTCCACACCCTTATAAAGAATGCTTCGTTCTCCTCATGGTTTTAAAACGTGTCTAGGGTTGCACACTCTTATAGGAATGTTTCGATCCCCTCTCACGGTTTTAAAACGCATCTAGGGTTCCACTGTTCCCCTCGTTCTCCTTTCATGGTTTTGAAACGCGTCTAGGGTTCCACTATTCCCCTCGTTCCGTCTAGGATTCCACACCCTTATAAGGAATGGTTTGATCCTCTCTCACGGTTTTAAAACGCATCTAGGGTTCCACTGTTCCCCTCGTTGCCCTCTCACGGTTTTAAAACACGTCAGGGTTCCACTGTTCCCCTTGTTCCCCTCTCATGGTTTTAAAACGCGTCTAGGGTTTCACTATTCCCCTCGTTCCCCTCTCACGGTTTTAAAACGCATCTAGGGTTCCACTATTCCCCTTGTTCCGTCTAGGATTTCACACAATTGTAAGGAATGTTTTATTCTCCTTAAAACGCATCTAGGGTTCCACACCCTTATAAGGAATGTTTTGTTCCCCTCATTCCCCTCTCACAGTTTTAAAACACGTATAGGGTTCCACCGTTTCCCTCACTCGATTTAGGGTTCCACACTCTTATAAGGAATGTTTTGTTCCTCTCGTTCCCCTCTCCAACAGGGTTCCACCGTCTCCCTCACTCCGTCTAGGGTTTCACACTCTTATAAGGAATGCTTCGTTCCTCTCGTTCCCCTCTCCAACCAATGTGGGATCTCACAGTTTTAAAACGCGTCTACTGGGGAGAGGTTTCCACACCCTTATAAGAAACCCCCTTGCGGCCAACGTCTTCATTGACACACCGTCCAGTGTCTGTCTCTAATACCATTTGTAACAACCCAAAGTCTCATGGTTTTAAAATGCGTCAACTAGGGAGATGTTTCTACACTTATAAAAGAAATGTTTCGTTTTTTCTCTCCAACTAATGTGGGATCTCATATAGTGTCTCATACACACTCAACTTATACCACTTCCGAACTTATTAGATATAAAATTAAAATTTTATTGGATATAAAATTCAAATAAATCGGCTGATATTTAAAATATTTGAATATTTCTTATACTCGTTAAAAATTTAATTTATTGTTATAAATTAACATTAATACTAATTTTCATATGATTTAAAGAATTTTTGAATGATTAATGTATGTTATTTAGTGTGATTTTAGAACCATAAAATTTATTAAAAAAAGAATTACATTTCAGNAAAAAAAAAAAAAAAAAAAAAAAAAAAAAAAAAAAAAAAAAAAAAAAGGGATAAAATTAAAAATCTATGCCACTATGTTTCTTCCAGTTTTTTTGCCGCCATTTCAACTGCTTACCAGATCAAACCATTCTAGGGTTTCGCATTTGGCGGGGAATGAAAAGTGGACCGAGATGCCATGGTTTGACAGAGAGATTGAAGGAGATAGAATGACGAACAAATTAATGAATCAGATGGGATTACACAAATCGATAACTAATATTTTCGCAGAGCGAATTATTAACACAGCCAAGGTAATGATTGAACTTCGTGTATCTTCTTCATTAATTCCTTGATTTATTCGTCCACTTCGTGTTTAATACGCCATAGGAACCGATGTGAAGCTTTCAATTATGTAGTTTAAGCTAACTTCTTTTTTCAGTTTCTCGATTGACCGCTAATTGGAATTTCTTTACGTAGAAATTGAACAATGGCAATGGTTCTTAATTTAGACTTGGTTCATAATGTCATGTATTGAACGGGAGTTTCTCTTTTGAAATATTTTTCCAGGCTTGTTCTCTGTTCTTGGTTGGATTAGTTTTCAGCCCTGTAGCCGGTTTTAGCCTATAGAAAATTAAATTGCAGTATTGGTTTATTTAATTTGTTTCAGGAAGCTTTATACTTAACTGAATTTGAGTTGATGGAGTTATTGGACGCGGGATTGTTGGAAGTTGCATCAGCAGTTGCGCACATTATTGAATTGCTTCTCTCCTTATCAGACGGTAAGAAATCAGTTGCTTCTATTTATTGATTGTCAAGCGCATTATACTTGTCTAAGAGGATTTTTTTTTGTTTATGCTTTCCACATCCCTGACTTCTGTTGCTTTTAGAGGTGATGATCTAGTTGCATCAATTGGTGCTTTCTCTAATGGATCAAAGACTTCAAAACGAGCATTTAACTGGCCATCTTTCTACATGTTTAAAAGGTTTAGACGAGGCCTTATTTGGTGGAATCCCATTTGGTGTCTTGACAGAGCTTGTTGGTCCAGCTTGAATTGGCAAAACGCAAGTGTGATTCTTTCCTAGTTTTCGGGTTTGTTAATTATCTTTATGTTATATCAGAAAATTTTAGTTGATTGGATTGGAGTATCAATTGAATATATGGTTGCATAAGTTGAAGCATGTTCAACTACTTTCTGCTGACATGCGACTTTTTCTGGTTGTTGAATTTCAGTTTTGCTTGAAACTCTCTTTATTGGCTGCTCTGCCACCGAGCTATGGAATATATATTGATGTAGAATCTAAGTTTAGTTCCAGAAGGGCTTTTAATTATACCATGCTACTGGTTGTTTACTCATTATATTTGTGTAATGGGCGCATGACTTTTTTGGTTTTTCAACTCCGTCTCTCTCGGCAGGATGATTGAAATTGACATGAGAAGCTTTCCTGTTGTATTGCAAATGAAGGACATGGCACAAGAGGTATCAAACTGATATATATTCTTTTCCTTTCAAATTTTAATTTAAAATGCATAAGATGGAACATTCTTAATTTTCACTCCAGATGGCTGGTAGGATTCTTGTTTTGCCACCTGCATCACTTTCTGAATTCACTGAGAGGTTTGGATCAAAGTCAAATAAATGTCATTTGGCCTAGACATGTCAATGATTTGAGAAAATGAAATGCTAAGGATAACACATTTTATCTACAAAATTTAGCAGAATATTTAGACGTATGTAATGCAGTTCGAGGTATGTACATATTAGCTCAATTGCAATGATTTTCCTGCAATGGCATTGAATATTCAAATAGAACACAATTCAAGTGCTTGTTAGGACTGGGATTTCGTGGACTATCCATATATAGCCTATAGATAATCATCAATCATTAGTTAGAATAATGAAGATTGTAAACGGAGAAGAAAAATGAATGCTGCACTTACTCATATATTTTTAGAGTTTATTCCCAACCAATGTCTGATGTCAAGTACCAGAGCGTTTATCTGATCACCTTCTGTATAGACAGGCATAAGTTTGCAACTCAAATGTGACTGGAGATTAAATGAAATGCAGTTATATGCATTCGTTTAAGTTATAGCAATGGATCTGAATAAGTCTGTATCATATAGTGCTTTTGCGAGAGATTGACTGTGCACACTTGACTTGCATCTCTCAAACTCGATTCAGTTATCTAATAAAATTGCTGTGAATTCTGCATGTGGAGGCTCTTCTCTTTTCCCATTAACCTACAAACCCATGAAAGATTTTCAATATCTGTATTGTTATAGCACTATGGTTCATTGACTCATTCTGTGACAATTTGTTTGGTGCTTGAAGCAAAATTTGGTTGGAACACTTTTCACTGATTATTGCCCTTTGGCTGATATAATGCTGAAATGGCTCTGATGTCAACGGATCTTTATGTTTAATGATATCTTCTCGGCTTGTTTAAGTTTTAAGCGAGATAGGGGCAGTCGAAACTAGAGAAAGTGCTTCTAACAATGTTTCATAACTCATCATTTCCATCATCCCTCATAGGTCAGAGGTTCATCAAGATTGCAAAATCTCCAATGTCTCCACCCCTAACTTTCCCTTTTATCATAACCTCATCCAGAATTTCATTGTGGAGTGACAATTGAAAAGAACCAAGTGGAGCTGAGATCAATGAGAGTCACCGTCAAGGTTTCTGTTACTCCCTAGGAAGAACGGTAGCAACATAAACAGCGCCTTCTCTTCAATTAAAAATCTATATGGACATAAGTTAGAAGCTCAAGTACTCTCAAAACACTTTACTCTTTGTTTTCTCCAAAACATTTTGAACTGATAGTTGCAAATTCAATATCATTGCCTCCATGATGTTAATAACTTATCTCCCAGCTTCATTGTCTGAAATTTACCAAGGATGCTACGAGAAGTTGATGTTTTTAGTGTATTATATTCTACTATTAAGCCTAAGATATACTCCGTACTAGGTTTCTCTTTAGCTTTGTTGTTTTTTGGTTGTTTGGCTTTATGACATTAATGCAGGACACGGTGATATTAACAGCTATTATTTGGAAAATGAGCAACGTGAATGGGACTGCTAAAAATCTCAGGCTTGTCATGCATATACGAGACTTGTGCTGAATTGGTGGTTTCCTGTTGTTAATGGTCGGTTAATGAGGAAATAGTTCATTAATTTCGAATTATGATTTGGATTCTCATTTCATGTTCAATTTTAACATTTGAAATTACAGTGAATATTTTTCCTATTTCATGAGAATCCATGATTATTCTACCATTTTCTTTTTTATCAGGTTATATTAAGCGGATAGCTTAGAACTAACCAACCGAACATGGAAGATGGAAAAGATATCAAAGCTGCGGATGATTTTTGTGGAGTGGAATTGTTTGCCTAATTTCTTAGTGATAAAAATGTTTGGAAAGTACGGGTAGGACGTTGTGTTGATTCATTATAATGCTGGAACTAGGTTGCCACCAATTTGATCGTGCTCCAGCCAGCTCCTAATTGATACAATGATGTCTTATGACATTTACCTATATCGAGTGAAGTTCTACAGGTTANTTTTTTTTTTTTTTTTTTTTTTTTTTTTTTTTTAATATATCTGTGAGTGTCTAAGTCCACTTGCACGCAACTCGACTAATCTACGAGACAACTGCCCAACCCTACTACATTTGGTTGTAAAAAAAATGGTATCTACCATAAATTGAACTAGTTCTCTCTAAGTTTTCTGGTCCTTGCAACTCTTGATGGTTATAGCCACAAACATTTTGAGATTGAACCTTGCATGCTTAACAAAAATTCTGTTGATGCATGGACGATTGTGGTAGACTATAGTTTCAAAGATTGCAAAACACTAGATTTCGGAACTCTTGGAACACAATGGCTATTAAAACAAAGGAATTGTGGTATGTTCTAAATATGGAGAATAAAAATTTCTATGGACTAACATATTTTATGGTCACGTGAATGTTTCATTATTCCAAACTTTCAAGTACAGCAAGCTGTGGAAGGAAAAAAGAAAAAGAGTTAACCTGAAGGTTTGTAATCAATTTTATATCCTGTCCTAAGACTTGGTCTACTTCAGATTTGGAGTTGATTTATGTTTCTACATTTCAGGGTTTTCTATCAAGGAAGATGGCTTGCTGGAAACCAGAGCAGGTTCTCTAGAACCTTTTTGTGGGCATTTTTGCAAGTGGATGGTTGAAAGAAAGCAATCTCGATGCTGTCAAATTAAGGAAGGTGGTTTTGCTAAAACACTTCTCATTTTAAAATTGCAGATATGTTTCCCAGTAACTTATGCTCTTTCTAGTAGATTCTCCATTCCCATTAGTTTATTTTAGTGTAGATGATTTTACTAATCCTACCCACTTTGTATTTTATATTTTAAAACCTGATCGAGATCCACCAATTATCTTGAACTTTGAGAAACAAAGAATAAATAATGCAGCAACTTATCGAATCCTTCGACAGAGAAAAGGAATATTGGCCCTGCAATTGTCACAAACGAAGAACAAACTAAGGAACATAAAAGAAACAAATCAAAGAAAAGAAAAGAAAAGCTGTAGAAACATAGAAACATGAAGCCAGCCAGTTAGAAACAGATGTTTTCACCTTGAAATTGTCCTTTACTCTACAAATAAAATCCTGATTTTACCTTCTGTAATTCCTGTCTTTGTTGGTTGTCAAATTTACCACGTGTTAGTTATATTATTGGCTGTCTCTTGACCATACTTTGCTTTGGACATAATATCAAAAAGAAAACAAAATGTGCTTTATATGATGATAAGATTCATGTTGGGTGGAGTGACAATGCCATCAAAACACAAACCTTTTAGTTCAACCCAAAACCTTCAAATGGAAGAATGAAACACAAATATTAACCAAAAGCCCTACCTGCTGTTCCCTGTATCATTGCTTTTTAAAAACTATGATAAGATTCATCTCTCGGAATAAAATCATATTTAGATTGAATTCTGGAAGCCCTTCAAAAGGAAGAGTGAGGTAAAATTCTCAGCCAATTACTTCCCTGTCCCACATACCTACCTACTAAAGATGTAGAACAGTTTGTATCTTTTTCTTTTAGTTCTTCATGATTTTGTTTTCTTTTCTTTGGGTAATAAACCAATAGAAGGTTAAAGAAAGGGGGGTGGGGGGAAAGCAATGCATAGAAGAAAAGGACTGGAAAGTAGAAACTGGGGTGATTTTGTTTTAGCCCAAGTAGACATAAAAGTACTTGAAATCTTCCTCCACTGCTTTATTTTAACAAGAAAAAGGTTGGTTTGTAGCTGTGGGGAGTCCAAACGTTTGACATTTTCTGTTCCTCAAACTTTTTTAAGGATTCATTCTCTTTTCTGCCTTTTTTTTCTTCCCATTTGGACTCATTATCCTTTCTCTTTCTCTCTCTTGCAGATTGTGTTCTATTTGACATGTGACCCATTGACCCCGCCAGCAACTGAGGTATTTTTTATGCTTTAAAAAGAATTGCAAATTGGTATTCAAATTTGGTACTTCTTTTTTTGTTTTTCCAATGAATGTCTGAACATGTTTAGCTTTTAAGTACAGAAATGATCCGATGCTGTTTGCAATAAATTAATGAGGCATTTAGTCACTAATACATTGGACTTACCTTTTCTTTATTATTAACTTTCAGACATCTTAATCTCCTCGAAATGTTTTGTCGCTTTATATTATATTGTTATAAATATACGATGCTCCTTTTATATTTTATTCTATTTTATTCTATTTTATTTGTGGTATCATGTTCAGTGCACTCACGCATTTTATTTTGATAGCTATAATGTTCGTTCTTTGAGAAAATATCAAGTTTATCTTTCAACTTTTTCTAATTTTAAATTATAAAGATTGGCTTTTAAATTTGAACCTAGTATTTTTTTTTTTTTTTAATTCACTATCTAATGTATTACACGTACAAGATTTTGTATGCTTTAAAAATGTTTAAATTATTTGCTTGATATTTGTCGCTAACTCTTGACTTTATCCATAGGAATTGAATTGATGGATTTGTTATGATATACAGTTGTGATTCATGTGAAGGTTATCTCTACAATATGCTTTTCTAGAAAATTCAAATAAAAAAATCCTGAAAAGATTTGAGCCATAAGATTAGTAATTTTGAGTTATTTTATTGGATAATCTCTTGATTTTGGTAATGGCCAGTTGTTGTTCTTAATTTATTTAATATTCCTCTTGTTTTTTTTTTTCGAGGTTTCTTTATTTTAATTGCTTCTCTCGTGGTTGAGAGGCATCATTATTTGGATTTTTTTTTAATTATTAGTACAAAGGTTTCTCAATAATTTGTGACTAGGATGGTTTTATTATCTATTTCTTTATTACTTAGAATGATTTTTTTGAATCGGGGAAGTGTACCGGTACTAATTTTCTACTGAAATAGAATCGTTACTATATGCATGACATGACATTTCTATTTGGAAACGTTCATTTAGAATAATTTTATGAAACGAATGCAACTACTCTAATGTAGGTTTTATGGCCTTTGATGTGATGTTGTCGTCACTCGTACTGGGATATCCTTGCATTTATCTAAAATATAAGAGTAGCACAGAACAAATATTCCGGAAGTAACTTCACTATTGGATCCATGGAATGCAAAACATGAATGAGACTTATCTTTAAAACAATATTCTCTTAGGTGGCCGCAAGCTAGATGTGTAGTATCTCTCTACACACGACCTACATGTGCGAGCATGAGTCCACTAGGTGGGCTCGCACACCCTCCAGGGTTGCTGGTTGGGCTAGCTCCTCTAGGCTCGCCCAACTCCTTCGATGATTTTCGATTGCGTTTCTCTCGCTTCCCAAAACTTTTCGGTCTTCCTTTTCGATGCTCCTCCGTTCGAGATTCGACCATCGTGACTTCATGTCAACATGCCTTACACCCCCATGATGTTGTAATCCCTCGTATGCATCTACAAACATGAATTTTTTTTAACGTCTCAATTCTCTATAACCACGTATTCATCGACAGTGAAGAAAAATGCTACTGAGCGATGTGAAACACAAGCGGCTTATCATTTGTGTACTCGTACCACAATGTGTGTATTGTTCGTCATAGCATGTTAAATCGAGTTCCTTAGTCACCTCACTTCGATAAGGAAAATTGTTTCCTCTCAAATAGTAAGGGATGCTTTGGTGATGAAATTAGTGCGTGGGGGGCCTTTGTAAGGACATATGGGTACTTCAATTGTCAAATATATTCCCTTCTTGAAAGTTAGGTTCAGCAAGCTCAACAAATCCTCTAAAAACTACCCGTTTTGTTGGTGCAAGCCTTGTATGTGATTTTATGCATGATCATTTCTTAAATTAGTCGATGTGAAACTTTTATCATTCAACAGATATCACAACACAACGCAAGCTCTCGACATAAAAATCTTCATTTCAGTGCAATTTTTTAATTTCCAAAAGTCGTTCCGTATGAAAATTGTTACACTTTGTAAACAAAAAGTTAATGTATCATTAAATTATTAACTTATTAACATATTAGGATACACATCGTGTCACTACGAACAAATAGACTTTATTGTTAAACAGGACAAATACTATCTGTAATGCCGGGTTTTATGTGTTAAAGTAACATTTGAGTAACGCATTCATAAATATATAGTAATGAAATTCCTGACTTTGTTGTTAAACAGGTCAACTTTTATCTGTAAAAGCCGGGTTTTATGTGTTAAAGTAACATTTGAGTAACGCATTCATAAATATAGTAACGAAATCACTGATTTTGTTGCTAAACAAGTCAACTTTTATCTATAAAAGTCGGGTTTTATATGTTAAAAGTAACATTTTAAGCCATATTTTATGTGTTAAAGTAACATTTGAGCAACGCATTCATAAATATGGTAATGAAATTACGCAACAACTTAAAATATTAATAATAAAAAATTATTTAAAATATTAGATATCATTTAATGTAAATAATATTTTTATTTTGTAATCTATTTATTTATATATAAAAAGAAAGAAATAAATAAATAAATAAAAGCGGTAGAGATAAATGGGACAATTCCAAGCAATAATTAAATACTTCCGAAAATAAATACTAAGAAACATGTGGGGAGGTCAACAACGTAATTTCACACTATAAAAAGGAAGATTAAGAAAAGTAGTACTAAATATGTTGAAGATAAAAAAATATTATAAAAATAGAAAAGTTTATGAAAACCCAACGTTTAAAATATTATAAAAATGACTTTGTACGAATGGATGCAACACGTCCACGTCGACAACTTTCCAATGTGCCTGCCGACAACACTTCTCCCCCCTTATAAAATAAATGGTTCCAATATTTTTAATTTAATTAAGACTCCTATATTTTTTTAATTTAAAATATATTTTTTAGGATAATTTGTGAAATTAAATTAAATATTGAATTTATTGATTTTTTTTTATTTTTTATTTTAATGTGTCAAGATATGATATGTTTTAATTATTTGAATGAAGGAGGATAGAATCGGAAATTTAATACGTTTTAAATTATGATTTTTTTTTTTATATTAATAAAATAATTCGGGTAATGGGTCGCGTGTGCTTCACGTATATTTGAAGGCAGTGAGTGCGTCTGGGTCAGTATGATCATAGTGCGGTTTGAAACAAAGTTTGATTTGTTGATATCTAGTTGGGCCAATTTGCAAGCTGAATTTAATTCTTTATTTATTTATTTATTTATTTTATTACTATAATTTATGATTCCTTTATCGGTAGACCTCCTTGATTTTGGCTACATTTCTAGTGTATTTGTTTATAAATTTTATTTATTTATTTTTAAATAATAATATAAATTAATTGGACGTTAATGAAAGTACCAATAAAAAATTTATATAAAAATATTTATATTAGAAAAATAATAATTCATGAACAAATGAAATTAATTAATCGATTGGACAGAAGTGAACTATAAATTTTTATAAGCGTTGTTGTCAAAATCTAGACGGAATAACATTGTTGACCTTCACGTGACAACAACGATAAAATTTGTTTGAAGAACGAAGAATTTGATCTACGAGAGGTATGCATATCGGTGAGGTATTACTGTGGTGCTTGTCAGTGAAGTATGCATGACACGTGCTATTTTGAGAAATCAATGGTAGAGTTCGCTTCTTGCCGAGAAAGAAGACGTGATTGGGCTTCGACCCAATTTCATATCTTCCTTTTTTCTCCATGGCACGGTCTTTCTGTGTTGTCCCAATTTTATCTTATGTTGGTATTTTTTTTTTCCTTTGGTTCTTGAAAATTGATTATCGGGAGTTACATTTAATGCATTAAGGTGTACTTTAGATTATTGTTAAGTTGAGCTCGGGAGTTAAATTCTCAAGCTCAACTTGATCTTGCCACTATACTTCATTTAATTAGGGCTCATAGGGCTCGTAGGGCTCGTAGGGCTCGACCTTTTAAACTTCAATAAAGCCACATTTATATTATGAATGGTTATAATTTTGATATTAAGTTTGTGTAGAAATAATTGAGCTATGACCACGGGGTATTGATTGTTTTAGTTCTTAGAAGATTTTAATTTAACCATTAAAATTTATTTCAAGCAACTAAAATAGTCTGGTTGGCTTTCGCCCGTAAATGTTCGGTGACTTCGATTTGATTTTTTACTTTCCCCACAAAAACGCTTATCGTTGTCATTATTTGGACATTTTAACACACTTAACTTTCATGTGACAACAACGATAAACTTTGTTTGAACGAGGAAAAACCCGACCTACAAAACTACTCAACAGTGTATTTATACAACACCCTGAAGTGTTTTTGTCTATCTCTTTCCAAATTAGGTTAAAAATGAACCGGCTCGAGTTGAACTAGAATACTACAACCCAAGTGCATGCATGGTACGTGCCCCATTTAGATGCCAACTATAGGGTCGGCCTTGTCTACAAGGCCGACGCCATGCAATTAGGCTTCATCCCAATTCTTTCGATTTTAATTTTCTATGTCAAGACTCTTTGTCATAGATGTTATCACACGTTATTTAATTGGATGCTATTATCTACAATGATATTAATTTTTATTGGTTCAATTATTAAATTTATATTAATGGCATAACTTTGATTTTAATTCGATATTAATCTATAATATATAGTTTCATCCATCTCTATTATTGCATTTTATTATTTTCGTGGAAATGAGTTATTAATAAAATTTAAAATTATTAAGGATAATAAAATTTTAAATTAAGATATAATTTTTAATTTTAAAAAATAGTTTCGAGGCAATGGTGAGATTTAAGCAAATTATAGTTAAATTAGTGTTTAATTATAGAGATTAGTTAAAGTTTTTAAAGTAATGTGGTCCAAATTTAAATTAAACTCAAATTATAAATACTATAATGATAATTAAGCCTAATTTATATAATTGCACCCAAAAAAAAACCTAATTTAAATAATTGAAAACCGAAAAAGAAAAATAATAATATTATAACTAATTTAGATTTTTATTCTAAACAACGTATCACAACGTATCTAATAAGGTATTATTATATTTAATGACATTAATTAATTGGTTTAAATAATATATCCTATAGTTTAGGTTTTATTTATTTATTACTTTAGTTTTAAAAAGTAGAATTGGAAATTAAATTCTCATATATTATTCATTAATATATGTTTAAATCGTCGTATTTAATTAATTTTTTTTTAACAATTGTGAGAATTATTTCTATTTAATCGTTATTATATTATATTAAATAATAGCTTAAAAGTAATTAGTGAGATTTGGCCCAGTAAATAGAGATTAATTAAAACTAACATTATAGATAATAATGCATGATTTTAACCTAAATTACTCAAATTGGAAGTATTCTGACGTGTCACGTCGTTATTGGCAGGTGAAAAGATTTACGAGTACAGCTAGAAGTGGGGATACTAAGATTACCTGCAACCGGCTAGGGAAGATAGGAAGGTTGTAATTGGTAATGGTTGAGGTAGCGTGGGGTTACTATAATTAGAATAATAGGTTTAGTAAAAATGTTTTAAGGCTGAGGATTACCCAATGGGGAAGGAGCTAATTTATCTCTCTCTATTTTTACTTTTTACTTTTTTATTTTCCTTTGCCATTTTTGGTTTCTCACCGCCACGTGTAGGTCATCTATTTTTCTGTTTTTTTTAATTGCTCGTTGAATTAAGGGGAAAATTTGTAGATTAACCTGGGGGGGCCCGCAGCTAATTAAACTTCCGATTACTTTTATGAACGTAAATATCAAAAGAAAATATTTAAAGTCGTCTAAAAATACCATTAAATATATCGTTAATTTATTATTTTTTTTAAATAAAATTTTTAAAAGATCCTATTATCACAAACAAATGAAGAGTAGCTCTCGAATTTTTGAATTTTGATATTTACGTTCCTTATAAAGGCGTGGAAACCTCTCGTAGATGCATTTTAAAATCGTGAGGCTGACGACTTTATGTAATGGGCCAAAGTGGCTAGTCGTGGACTTGGGTTGTACCAAATGATATTAGAGCTGGACATTGGACGTGTGCAAGTGAGAACACTGTGGTTGTGGATTGTGAGATCTCATATCAGTTGGAGAGGGAAACAAAACATTATTTATAAGGTGTGGAAATCTCTGTCTAGTAGACACGTTTTAAAATCGTGAGGCTAACGACGATACATAATGGGTCAAAGCGGACAATATTTACTAGCGGTGAACTTGGGTTTTACCAAATGATATTAAAGCCAGACATCGGGTTGTGTGTCATTGAGAACGCTGGGCTTCCAAGGAGGGTGGATTGTGAGATCCCACATCGGTTGGAGAGGGAAACAAAACATTCTTTATAAGGGTGTGGAAACCTCTCTCTAGTAGACGCGTTCTAAAATCGTGAGGCTGACGACGATACGTAACATGCCAAAGTGGACAATATCTACTAGCGGTGAACTTGGGTTATACCAAATGGTATTAGAACCAGACATCAGACTATGTGCCCGTGAGAACGTTGGGCACCCAAGGGGGGTGGATTGTAAGATCCCACGTCGGTTGGAGAGGAAAACAAAACATTCTTTATAAGGGTGTAGAAACCTCGTAGATGTGTTTTAAAATCACGAGACAAAATATCTAATAGGGTTAAACTTGAGCTATTACACAAACTTACAGAAAACAAACATGTCGTTATACAATAACATTGTTAAATAAACATGTGAAGAAGTAAAATAAAAAAATAAGCAAGGAATCAGGTTGAACATAGGGAAAAGGGAGAGAAGAGAAGAGAAGTAGATCAAAATGTGTGTACTTTAGACAATTTGATATTTCCTAAAGATTTTGATGTTTCCTATGATAACTTATTTTAATGTACACTCCAACATGTTACACCTATGTCTCAAAACCCTATATACTTTAATCAAATCAAATTTTAAAAAATAATAACCCTAACAAAGGTTGGTCAACATTTGCGGCAACGCAACTCAATATTTGAACCCCAAAAACGTGAATGACGTGTCAACCTACGAAACTATAACAACCTATACCTACCCCTCCTACTCTTATTTGTTCGTGTTTAATCATTTAGAGTTCAGGGTTTAGACGTTAAACATAGAGAAATAAAATATTTAATTTAGCTTTTAGAATATAAAATTAGATATTAACATTTTATTTCAGTATTTTGTCGGGAGAAATTCAAGTTAAGGAATCACATTAATAAATGGTTAAATTACTGAATAACTCAAAACTCGAGATTGTAATACCTTTTTATTTTATTCCAAATTTTAAAGTTAGTGTTTTAATTTTTTTTTTAAAAATATTTATTGAATTTAAGGTTTTAAAAATGTATTTTTGTTTATAATTTTTTTAAAAAAAATTATTTTAGGTTCTAAGTTTTTAAGAAGTAAATAAAAATTTTTGAAATTTTTTATTTATTATTATATTGTCTTATATTTATTTACTTATTATCGCGTAAATTAACTTATGTGGTTTAAATATGTGGTCGTGTCAATGCTTATTTTTAACTTATAATATAAATAACAAAAAATATTATTTTTTAAACAAAAATAATAATGAAATAAAGTAGATTTCAATAATAAATATAAAAAAACATAACAAAATAAAAAATATTAATTTCTAAATATTGCAATCTTTACTTTAAAAATACCAACTAAATATAATGTTTAAATTTATGAAATTAAAAGTTTCATTTTAATTTTAATTTTAATTTTAATTTTAAAGATGACTGATTTTTTTTTTTTTTTCAATTTTAAATTTATTATTTTTTAATTATTTAAAAAATCATAATTATTTATTAATAAAGCAAATATCAAACATTCATAAGTCACAACCCATCTCAACTCCAGTTACGAACGTCAAATATTCTTAATTTTCATAATAATCTTAAAATTAGGGTAGAGACGGATTGTGTTATAACTCTATATACCGATTGATCGAGTTGACCTAACATAAAAAAGTCAAACGACAAATTAACTTGAATTTTCGCTTTTTTAAAAATTCAACTCAACTCAAACCGAAAAAAATATATAAACCAACCTAATCTTTATAGTTTGAGTTGGGTAGTCTGAACTGTTGGGATTATCAGATCTTATAAACTTCCCGACTAAATTCTTGAAATGTTGACTTTTAGAAGCAAGATCGAAATAGATAGTCCAAAATTACTCGAGACTTTCTATAATTAGAAGGGTTGAATATTTGGATTAAACATAAAACTCTTACACATAAATTTCAAAGATTCTGAAACAAGGTTCAAACTAAATGTGACGTTAAAAAATAATAATAATTACAATTTATGAAAAAATTGTAGAGAGATTATAGTAAAGAAAGAATATGAATAAACTAATAGGAGTTGATAAGAAATAAAATTATATACGTTTGAAATAATTAAACTTTAAATATTTTTCAAAAAGTATTTCAAACTACTTTATAACCTTTTAATTTCTGTACTTAATACCTTTAATTGCTATTTACAGCTATGTTTTAACTATTTATAAAACACTTTTCCAACTCATACAATTCTTACACATTTTTGCATTTTACTGGCTGGTTAGGTTAAAGATGAACCCGGACTAAGCTATGATGATATCACGAGTTGAGATTGAATGGTGTGTGTGGCCCTATGGGGAGGTTGTATGTAGAGACTAAGCTAAGATATCACGAGCTGAGATTGAATGGTGTGTGGCCCTATGGAGAGGTTATATGTAGGGTTAGCCTCGACCTTTTACCAAGGCTGAGGGCATGCAATTGGGTTTCTGCGTTTGAATGTTTGGTTCTTTTTTGTTGGCTCGGTTTTGTCTTGTGTTGGGTTTTTTGTTATTAGTCTAACTTTTGTTCTTTTCTAATTTCAAAAGAATCAGTTTTAGCTGCTCGAGAAATTGTATGTGGTCTCCGTGTTGATATGATGAGCAATTTCTATCAATTTGAATACCTTGATTTTAATACTATTTGCGTAAGTTCTATGATCTTGAGATGATTATAAGTTTGATTCTAACGATTATGTTTCATTGAACTAGGTATGATCGTAGACTCAACCTTGATTATTTTGAAATAACTGAGTCATAACTAACCTTCAGAAATTTACTGTATGTATTTATAATGAATGACTTTCATAAACCCAATTGCATGCTTTCAACCTCGGTAAAAGGTCGAGGTTAACCCTACATATAACCTCCCCATAGGGCCACATACTATTTAATCTCAGCTCGTGATATCTTAGCGTGAAATTTGTTTTCATATAAGTATAGTATAACCCTATGGTCAGTCTCGGCTAGGTATGACCCTGTGGTCGGCCTAAAATAAGTATGAACTTTTGGTCAACTCTGACCCTTGTGTTATTTCGTGGATGAGGGAGGGTCGTTTCTTTATGGTTTTAAGGCATGTGTGTCGAGTTCAACAACTTCAGCTGTTCGATATGGACCTTATTAGACCTAGCACACTTGTGGTGGGCAGGACAGATCTCTAATGTTTTGCATAACACTTCTCACACGAGATTTCTTTCCTTGAAATTTCGTCTCTTAATTGTTGCTTTATAGTAACGTGTGATTCTTTTTTTTGTATCATGATAGGCTAAGACGAGTTGTTTCCCGATGTTGTTGAAGTATTACGAAATATCCAAAATATTACGTTACGGTTACCCTCATGCACGCATGTTTTTCATACTTTTTTACTGACCTACCATTTGTGCGTCTACTTTTACGTTACTTTCTCCGAAGACGACAATTATTGTTACAAAAATTTAAATAAAGTGTTGTACGTAATTTTCACGCGACGTTTTCAAATTAATATATTTTATTTTCAAAACTAACAAAGTATCACATTAATTTTCATACCTTAAATGAATTTATAAAATTTTGTGAAAAAGGAAAATGGTTTTTGTAAGTCATGAAAAGAGTATTTTTGTAATAATCATGAAAATAAAATGAACGGTGATAGATGTGTTTTGAATATTATGGAGGGAGGGATCCGCCGTACACATACACACGACCGCTACGTGTTGATTAGTTGGTTAGTTATACAGACGGCTGTTCCCGTCTATGAAACACCACGGAGAAATGCGTTGCAAAACAGAGGATTATTACCTTGGCAATATCAAGAGTCAACCGGTTACCGGGTGAAACCGGTGATTTGGCTTGATGAAAGAGAGAAATAAAATGTTTATATATATATTATTATTCCCTTGCTCTTAGAATGGGTCTGAAATGTTCCTTCATACGTCCCATCCTCTTCTTTCATCTTTCTCCGCCCTGGAATCACTTAGTTGCTAATAATTTCAGATTACTCCGGTGCCGGTATCTTCGCCGACGGGATGACTAATGCTAATATCTCTAGAGCTTTTGCTGCTCGATTCTCTCTTTGACTGAGTTTTTTTTTTTGTTGTTGTTGTCTTTTACTGTTTGGTGACCGGCGAACGGCGGCGTTTCTGGCCGGAAACGGAAGAGACGAAGCTGTAGTTCACTATCTACTTGTACTTTTTTTGTTCGCTTGGTTGTGTTTCTGGTTTTTTTTTTTTTTTTTAAACTTTGTCCATTCAAATTGTTAGTGCGATTTGTTGTTTTAGTCGTTTGGTGGTTTCTGATTACGATTGATTTATACTGTTCGATCAAACACGGTGATCGATGCTTGAATGTTGAATTGGATCGACTGCGAAGGCGCGTGATAGAGAAAACTTATTAGAATTTAGGATTGGGAACTTCGGAGAGACATTAAGAGAAGATGTTTGATCTTAATCTCAATGTCGACTCGGTTGATGCGACTCAGAAGGAGGACTCCGTCGTGTTCTTTGAGAAGCTTCCTCAAGGCTCGGGGAACCATGTGGATGAATCAGGAACTTCCAATTCTTCGATTGTCAATGCGGATACCTCCAGCAATGGCGGCGATGACGACTCGTGCTCCACACGCGCTGGTGGCGAGCTCTTCACGCTCAACTTCGAAATATTGAAGGCTGGAAGCACGAACGATATGGTCACTAAGGAATTTTTTCCATTAGGTGGAGCGGTGAATGCTGAATTCGGGATTCCTCAGGGGCATAAATCGGCCTCTTCTTCGTCATCTTCATCGAGGAAGAACTGGATCGACCTTGCGTGCAATCGAAGCAGTTCAGCAGGGGAGGGGAGAACCGTTCAGCCAGTTCAGCCTCAGCCGGTGAAGAAGAGCAGGAGAGGTCCAAGGTCTCGGAGTTCGCAGTACAGAGGCGTCACATTCTACCGGAGGACTGGGCGGTGGGAATCACATATTTGGTGAGTGAATTTGACTTACTAAAAAATTTGTTGAATCGTGTAATTGTTTGCTTTTGCCTCTTTCGTTAAATTCTGATAGTCCGTTCGTTCACTCAATTGACGTATCCTTCCGTTGAATTCAAATGAATTTATTTGCTTGATTGAATTAGATTTCTAATGCACTCCGATGTATGCTTCATTAGTCATCTATTGTCTAAACTTCTTGTTTTTCAACTGTTCGCGTGCAGGGACTGCGGGAAGCAAGTCTATCTCGGTATGACTTTTGACTCGATTACTTAATTTGCTTTGATTTGTGTTATTTATGGAAATATTTGTCATCTACAGCATTTTCCGAGTTTTGTTTTTTAAGGAAATCTTCGTTAACATATTCTGTTTTGGAAAATTCCTGACGAATTTATAATTCTTCGGTTCCTGTAGGTGGATTCGACACGGCACACTCTGCAGCAAGGTAAATTCATATGCGTGGAGGAGAAAGAAAGCCCACACTTATACTATTATGAGCAAAGAATTTGTGTTTTGACTTTTTGAAGTTTTCTAAATTTAGAGCATATGATCGAGCTGCTATCAAGTTCAGGGGGGTAGACGCTGATATTAATTTCAATGTTAGCGATTATGAGGAAGACCTGAAACTGGTTAGCTGAAGTGCCGTCTATTTTATCTTTCCTTCAGCGAATTCGTTTCATCGTCAAATTACATGATTTATAAGAATTACTTTTCCTAAGAATTTCCTTTATCCTTCAATAATATTCTCGAGCAGATGGAGAACTTAAGCAAGGAAGAGTTTGTTCACATACTTCGTCGCCAGAGCACTGGTTTCTCAAGGGGGAGCTCAAAATATAGAGGGGTAACACTGCACAAATGTGGCCGATGGGAGGCTAGAATGGGGCAGCTCCTTGGGAAAAAGTGAGCAATCATAATGTGAAATTGAAAAGCATGCTTTACTTTTGATCTTTGGTTAAGTAAGAGGCCTGTGAATAAACGTTATATAGCAAACTGAGACTTGGTTTCTAGCCTTTTCTCAATGGATTATTTGTTCTTTCATCACTTGGAAAAATAGAAATCTAAGATGCCTATTTCTTAGAAGAAATGGGATGGTGTTTTCATCACGGAGGTTATAATCCTTTCTGCAGGTATATATATCTTGGGCTGTTCGACAGCGAGGTCGAAGCTGCAAGGTCTTAAAGCACGAATTTCACTCTACCTGAACTGATTTTATTATCCTGAACTTTCAACCTCAATAGGCATCCAACCAACACGTCTCCCTTTTTATTTTTGTGGAAATTAGGGCTTATGACAAGGCAGCAATCAAATGTAATGGGCGGGAGGCAGTAACCAACTTTGAGCCTAGCACATACGAAGGAGAGGGAGTTTCTGAGGGCAGCAGTGAAGGTATATAGCTATAAACCATATACGCTTATGCATGGATGATCTGGTGGTTATCACAATTTGTTCCAACTGGTTTTTGATTGTGTACAAATTCCATTATAGGTGGTCGGAGTATGCTTGATTTGAATTTAGGGATTTCACCCCCTTCCAACTGTCCAAAGGATGATGATGGGCATCTGCGATTCCAATCTGGTCCTTGCTTTCCTAATGATAGGAGCACAATGGTAAACACTAAACAAAGAATTCGTGAAACATTCCAGTTTCTATTTAGTAATGAAAGTTCCCAAAATTGAATGACTGACAAAGAAAAATTATTTGAATTATCTATGTTGAAGATGGAGAGCAATGCCCGTGCAGCAGTTGGCGATCCACCTGTGAATGGATTGGTAATGACATCAGAGCATGCTCCCTTATGGAACGGTACACAATCTAGCTTCTTCCCCAGTGAGGTGAGTTTCACTGATATGATGTTATTTTAGAGCTTAGTTCGAAAATTTGTGAACATTTTCGCTATCAGTTTCCTGGTTGAACTCAAAACAAATATGGTTCAATCAATTGTATCCCACAGCATCTTTGATTACTGAATTAATTGCAAGGGTAGTCGGCCCCTTTTAACTTGCTGCTGTACATCATAGAGTATTACGATCAAAATAGCACTTGATGTTTTTCCACTCATAATGTCCAATGACTCAAAGGATGAACAATTTGACTTTAGCAATCATTGAACTGCTTAGTGGATAACATAGTACGACACTGCACGACTTATTCTTGTGAGCCCACTAGATGAATGAATAGTCAAACTTGATAGCAGTGGAGGCTAATATTTGATCTAATGTTGGAAACTATTAACAACACATCAGATGCTAAAGCAAACAGGACCTGAATTACATGGTATTATCTGAATTTTGCTTTCAGGAAAGCATGACAGAGAAGAGACTTGCATTAGGTTCATCCCAAGGTGTCCCTAACTGGGCATGGCAAATCCATGGCCCGATTAATGCCGCCCAAATGCCACTGTTCTCTACTGCAGCATCATCAGGATTCTCATTTTCAGCTACCCATTTCCCGGCTGCCATGCCTCCGCCTCACCAACCGAGCTCGATCGCCCAAAATATCCATTTCAATTCTGCCAAAGCTTCCCTCAACTCCCCCCAGTATCACCACCTGTTGAACCAACAACATGCACCGCCATAATCCTTATTCTTCTATATTAGAGGGTGACCATAAGTGAGATATGCTTAATTGGTTATCTTCATTTCATTTGTATGCTTTTAAGTAATGATTAATTTGCACTTCTATGGCTTGATTTCTGACTAATAGCTCATTACAAAATACTATGTTTCACATTTCTGTACCTTTCAAACATGCTTATATAATACGTACTCCTGCATTCACTATTGTACAGTTCCCTGCCCCTAACTTTTTCCTTTTTTCTGTGTTCCTGGTAACATTTGTCTCAGTTTCTGGTTAGAACTGTACCTTATCGTGTTCTATGCCCTTTTTATAAAACCTTTTCAGTAGGGTAAAAGAAGTTAAGTTTCTTACATTCTATCGGACCCAACCCAACGTGTCTTCATAGGCCAAGAATTACAAGATTGTCTCTTTTATTATGGGGTGTCGGAGGGATTGTAGGGTCTAGAGAAAGTTGCGGAAGGAAGAACCGTGTCGTTTCTTTGGATCTAGCTGTTGAATGTTTGGGTGATATAATAACTCAGTTTTCGGTCATTGATCCCTGAAACGCTAGTCCGGACACTTAAAAAGGTTGAGAGAGTCCGGTGCAGTCATATTGAGGATTGTTGGAAGGGAGTTACACATTGGCTAGTTTAGGGAATGACCATTGGTTTATAAGTAAGGAATACACCTCCATTGGTATGAAACCTTTTGGGGAAGCCGAAAGCAAAGCAAAGTGGACAATATCATACCATTGTAGAGAGTCGTGATTCCTAACATGGTGTTAGAGTCATATTCTTAACTTAGTCATGTCAGTAGAATTCTCAACTGTCGAACAAAGAAGTTGTAAGCCTTGAAAGTGTAGTCAAAAGTGACTCACATATCGAACAAACAATGTAGTTTGTTCGAGGATCCCCTCAATTAAGGGGGAGGCTCTTCGAGAGCTCCATTGGTACAAGACCTTTTGGGATCGTAAGGTCTTGTGTTGGGTGCACTTTTAATATCTGTGCGAGCTTCTTACATCATTCCAATTTGTTTCTACTTTGTCAGTTCAAGTCTGACTGTGATTTATGGTATTTATATGCTTTTGTTTGTGTGTGAAAACAGTGAAATGCGGGCAGAAGTGAGGAAACGTGGTGCTCTCATATGGCCGCCTTCCAATGAATTATGCAATGTTTAATGCATACAGGTCCAGAATTTCAGATCAAACCAATAAATTCTGTTTTTATTTTTGTAGATAATATTTTTTATTCTCTTGGCTCTTCTCCATTTGCCTCTCACTTTCTCCTATCCCTTCCTATTAGGATACTTCACCAATATCACTTTCTTTTCTAATTCCACTTTAATGCCTATTTTTTATATTCTTTAGAACACTTTCCAACCCGTGTCGGAGGTAAAATCACGTTAAGCGAACCGATAGTTTCGTAATGTAGAAGGTGAACGGACAGTTAGGCGTCTTAGTACCCGAGGTTAAGTCAAAGGTTGACGTGCTTAGAGTCGTGAAGGGTATTTCAGTAACAATGAAATAGTACCTTGACAAAAGCTTATATTCCTAAGATGTTCAACCTTCGTAGAGATAAGTGATCTAGTTATTTTATAATTCTTGGAACGGCCCAAACTCGTCGTTATCAGATATTATCCTCTCTAGGGTTTTCCTTTCGGATTTCCCCTCAAAACTTTAAAACGTGTCTGCTAGGGAAAGGTTTCCATTCTCCTCCTCAACCAACGTCAGATTCTCACAATTCCCAAACTTCTCTTTGGAATATAACTTAGCTCACTCGAGTGAACGAGAGATTTGAGAACCAGTACTCTNTTAGCGGAAAAATTTAAAACTTCAGAATACATTAAAACATTGGAAAATACAAGCCTAAGCTTACGACTTAATTGATAGAAATCAGTACTCTATACCTGTTTTGATAGAGTAGGAAGGTTAGTTTACCTTTTGGCAAGCAATTTACGCATGTCATGGTTTGAACTATGAGACCCGGCTTTACTCGTCGACGTAGTATTCTTTGTAGATTTTTTGTTAATCCAACGCTAGAACGTTGTTGAGTGAATTGTTAGATATGTTGCATGTCATATCGTTCAGAGCTTTCAAGCCATTTACAAATGAAGTAGGTTTATGGATTGAAGCGTTATAGACTACCGTATGGATTGAAGCGTTATAGACGTTGGATGGATAGCTTATAAAATCAGTCATTAGTGCCTTCCTTGTTGTTAGTAGAGAATTAAAAGAGGGTTAGGTGTTTGGTTTATAACAAAAATAATTAATTATAATTTTGAGAAAAATACATTTTTTTTGAAAATGTCTGTTTTGCCCTTTTATCCTAATCTCATTGTACTGTCAAATCAATCATCTCTCTCTCTCTCTCTTTGCTGCAATTGTCATTTCCCACTCTCCCATTCACTTCATTATTACCTCACTTTAAACCTACCATTTTTGTTTTTATTTATCTTACAATTAATAAAATATATTAATCAACTTTTTCCTTTATCTAAAAATATTTAACTTTAAAATTTTTTTTTTTTTTTAATATCAAATTTTGAAACTAAAAAAAAATATTATAGCTTATGACTATTTTCAAATATAAATATAAGAAATTTTAACATTTTTATAGTCCATTTTTTTAAATTTACCTTAAAAATAAATTATTTAGTGTTTAGTCAACTACTCTAAGTTATATGCGGTAAGTTGTTGTCTTTTGCTTACATTCCCATGTAACACCAATTTTAATTTCTTCAATCTTACTTTCAAAACTCTCATTCGAAATCTCTTTGCCTTCATTTTCTAAAACTTTCTTCTTGAACTGGAGTCAGAGGCTCGAGCATACGTCGTTTGACTGTAGGCAACGCAAGAACATATAGACTTAACTCACTTGTCGCTGGAAAGTAAGTGTTGCATAATCAAAAGTCTGCTACCATCAAAGTGCGATTGTGATAAGTGGTATCAAATTTATTTTATTTAAGAAAATTCATGTCATTTTGAAAATTTATTGGTATTTTTATATATTAAACATACTTTTTCATTTTTTTTTTAACCATATTAATGTGATCGTTGAAAATTAATGAGAATTTTAGAACAATTTTAAAAGTTTAAAGATATTTTTAAAATAAATTACAGAATATCTTTGTGTAAGCTGAGACTCTTTATTGACCCTAAAACACTTTTAATTTATGGAGATGAATCAACTTAGTTGACTATATAGGCTATATCTTCTTCCCATTTGTAACCATTTAATTCTTTTATAAAAAATTAATTTCAAAATTAAGTATTAATTTAAAATAATTAAATTATTGGAACTAAATTGAATTATTTTATTTTAGTTTTCTCACCTTGCATAATTATATTTGCATAATTATATTGGATGGTAAAGTGAATGCATCCTAAAAAGGGGAAAAAAGTAGTTTTGGTTCGAGAAATTTTGGTTCCAATACTGTGACATGACAACTCCAATTTTATTGACAAAGCACTTCAATGCTCGATTACGTTTAAGGACATTCTTAACTTGACTTTGTGAAATGTTCGGCTGACTTTTTTCGTCAGCTATAATCCATATGTCTCTCTACACCTTGCTTTTCGTGTCAAAATCTATAACTCTTAACTATCCAAGTTTTGTCGTATCCATTAACACCTCTTACAATTTTACCATGTATCAATATTTACCTGCTTTAATTGAAATTCGACTCGATTTTTTAGCATCAAAATTATTTAAACAAATATTACACGGTTACTACCGCTTTTAAATTAAAAGAAGGTTTGATTATCAATTAGAGAGACAAATTAAACTTTAGAGAAAGGTAGCTTTAAAGCTTTGTAAAAGAAATGGAAAAAAAAAAGAACAAAACAAAAAGAAATTATATTTTGGAAATATATATTTTCAAAGATACAAAAAGGAATTTGTAAATAAAGAAAAGTTGTGAGAAAATATCTAAGATAGAAAAAATTTATTTTTTTTTTTTTTTTTTTTTTTTTTTTGCCTCTATCACATCAATCAATTAAGAATCAAATTTGTGAATTTTTTATTATTATTATTTTCAATGTATAAAATAAAAAAAAAATAATTTAAGAAAAAAACAAATGAGGCATATAAGATATGAATAAGAACATTTCCTTTTCTTTTATGAAGAATTGGATTCCAATGAAAGCTTAGGTATCCATTTATGGAAATTTTGTTTCGAAGGGTAAATTTTGGAAATATGTTTATTTTTTTTATTTTTTTACTTTTTAAAATATTAGGAAGAATATTCACTACTTACAAATTAAGATATTAGAAAAAAATTTCCCATTTCTTTTAAAATAAAATAAATAGAAATGAGAAATCCTTTTTGACTTGTTAATTAAATGTAAATTTACTCTAAATCCTTTGATTCAGAGAATTAAAAATTAGACTCCGTAATTTTAAAAATTAAAATATTTTTTATTTTTTTATGGTTTAATAAAATGTTCATAAATAGTAATTAATTTTATCAGAGGAACTAAATTTATAATTCACAGAAAAAATCAAAACAAATGGGGTTAGATGTTGAAATTTATAAATAAAAAGAAATTAAAATAGGGGTGGGAATGTAAATAAGAAATAAAGGAGGGGGTGGGACTGCAAAATTAGAAGGAAAAAGAAAGTGGGGCCCACAGTGGGACTATTTAAAATAATTTTGGTTACGTTTTTTTTTTGTCTACTATTAAGGTTTCAGAGGCCTTTATGTATTTATTTATTTATGTTATTTTNTTTTTTTTTTTTTTTTTTTTTTTTTTTTTTTTTTTTCTGTGCATTGAGGTTTGAAATCCTCAAACATTGCCCTTTTAAATAATACTCCCATGGAATGAAAACTCTTTTTTCATTTTCTCTCACATAATGATTTTGACGGCCATGATTAAATGGCCACAGCTGCCACACAACCACAGATCCTCCTATTAAGTGGGCCTTCGAGCACGTGGTGGGCCCAAGCCCATTTGGATGTTTCGGCCCTTCCCCCTATAGCCCATCAGTGGGTCCCTCCTAGAACCTGGTTTGTTTGCTTTGCCATGGGACTGGGTTAGGTTTAATACCACTTTGTGGGGTCTCCTTTATTTATTTATTATAAAAAAGTGTTTTTTAACCTTTTTTTTTTTTTTTTTTTAATTTGTTTTGCGGAATATTAAATACATAGAATTTGTGGAGCAGAAGAAGACACCCCAATTGGCAATTGGGAGGGGAAGTTGTAAAGCATTTGTGGGCCCCCACCATCCTTGCCGTTGTTGTAATAAATAAAAAAAAAAAAAAAAGGAGGGTAAGATTGTAAATAAATTATAAATTATGAAATATTAATATCAAAGAAAAGGATGGGGGCTGTGAATAATTACTATTGCTATTGGTGGCCAAAGAAGTCCAAATCCAACCCTGATTGGGCTGTCTCTTTGTGAATGCCAAGTTCCAATCGCCTCATTTAAGGGCGCCATCCTCCCCCACTCTGTTACTGTTGCATACTATTTCCCTTTCCTTTTTCTATAACTTTCAATCAAATACACGAACACTTTCAATAACTTTCAATCGGTTGCCTACTACTTGTCACTAAATTGGACAACCCATTCTATCAATTACCATCAGTCATATTTTTCAAAATTATTTATGACATTTGAAGTCTCCGTTGTTTTGATACAACAAGCCGCCATTTATTAAAATCTGTTGATGAAGGTGGTGTGATCCATTACCACGCCTTGCTCAATGCCATCACCTGATCCAACATTATTCAATTTCCACACTACGGATCAAAAGAACACACTTCGTCCATCCAACATACAGAGCAACCCCAAACTTCATTTAATCAAACATCTGGCAGCTCGAGTGAGAATATTGTTCAATTTCTCCCAAAAAGAAAGAAAACTATGGTAATACAAGTTTATAGGTAGGTATTCATCCAGCATGCATACTGTGATACCAGAAAATTAATAAGATCTTGCTTTTGGTCGATACAACCATACGGGCACTTTTTAATACTTGGGTATTTGACTTACTTGGAAGGAAGTGGAGAAGTCAAAGGATTTGATCCACCCAATTAGTTGATTTGTAAAAGAGGCAAGAGTCTACGTTCTTCCCGGTGAAGTCAGCATCAAGTTTATGCTGCCACCGTGACGGGTCAACTTTAGCGGTAATGAACCAAGTTTCCACCTCATTGTAGTTGCACTGGTAATAACCCGAGGGAGGAATGATTATCACCTAATGAGGGCCAGGAACTCCATCGATCTATCTGATCCCAGAGGCAGGAAACTCCCGGTGTTTGAAGTATAATCTAATGAACTAAGTAAAAAACAGTTGTAAAAAAATCAAAGCACATTCGAATTGATTCACATATAGCCTTGTGAAGTTCAGGAACTCCAATCTCAACCTTAAACAGTAGATTCTTTTACTCTTTGCTGTTACCAAGGAACAAACTATTCAACAGCTGGAGGTAGGGTCCCCCTACCAGATTGACAGACATATACAACTTCCTGTCAAATAATAGTTGCCAATATACAACTTGCCGGGATACAAACGCGTGAGCGATATCACACCTACACAGACACGAATGGAACAAGTAGAACAAATCAGCAAGCAATCACAAAAAATAGAGGAACGATTTCAAGGTTAGCTCCAATCAATCCATACGTTTCCACGTGCACGCAATAGTAACTACTAACTACAAGGCAATGAGAAGGTAAATAATAGCCTCTTCCAAAAATAGGGTTATCCAACCTACCAACATTCTTCAAGCCCAAACACAGGAGTTTGCCTAATTGGGTTGAGGGAGGGGGGGATTATAAGAAACGGGCAGAAGATGATAAAAGAAACAAATTTATTCAATTAAAAAAAGTTGTTTTAGGAAGGAAGAGTAACTAACAAAAAAGAAAAATATACTAACGATACACCCTTACCTGGAGGTAACGTGATCCAATTCCATCGGGGGCACAAATCTTCATCAGGAAGCCATAAGGCCGGACTATGAATCTCCCACGATATCATGGCTACACGTTCACGGACCTCACAAGGTTAATTTCCTAGTCCTTCGCTCAAACGCTGCCACCAATCTAGGCACTCACATCATTAAATTCACCAAATTTTACATCCCAAAGGTCCTGTTATATAGATCACTTGAGCTGGGCATGCGAAACTTTGAGTCTTCGTAACCAGCATAATATTTGTTATATCCAAGCCTATCATTTCTCAATATGTCTGCCACACTAATATTGGTTCCGCCTTGAACCTCATTCCAGCCTCCATCCCAGTGGCCATGTGACAGCCCATTTCTAGAATTTTGGAGGGACAGCTGTGCAAAATTAGATAGATTGTTAACCTGAGACTGGTCCGCAAACCTCGTAGAAATACCATAGGAATCCCCAAGATGAGAGAAACCATCTCGGACATCAGAATACCTCTGCTGGGGGTTCAGAGATCTTTGCATCAGTAACTGTAGACTCGCTTCATTATCGAAGGTACCTAATGAAGGAGAATATGGTGTCCTAATATCTAGACCAGTATTGTTAAGACCTATCTGACGCCTCCCTTTACCAACTGCCAAAATAGCCGGATCCATAAACTCAATATCACCAGTGCTAACATTATTTCCAGTTTGATTTTCATGATATGAATTTCTCAATAAGGAAGAAGCATCAAGAAGATGATTTCCTGAATCAAAAGGTGAAAATTTAACCCAGTGAACAAAAGGTACAAAAGAATTTAAATATAACTTTAATAAGCTAAGAAAAACACACAAACCAGAGAAGGAGTCAGAAACTTGATCCACTCTGTCATGGGAAGAGAAACCAGGAGGGGGCACCCGGCTTGGAACAGAGAAGCCAGGTGGAGCCGAAATTTGAGCTCTCGAAACGGCTGCAAAAGAGAGTCTGTGAGGAGGTTTCTATTCTGAACAGGTAAAACAGCTGATTCCAAAAGGGAACTTCAGAGAGCATGTCAAATATGAGGGACAATACTTTAATTCTGATAGATAGATGAATGAATCAAAAGAAGCAAAATAAGACTTTTCGTTGATTGTAGAAGCATCTGTTTGAAGAAAAACAAATCAAAACAGGAGAAATTTGGTTCTGGTGATCTGAATCCCAGGAACGGGCACAAAGAAGATATTTCCATACCGACACACTACCCATTAACATGCAAGAACAATGCAAAGAAAAAATATATAAAGACAATGGAAAATTAAGACAATATGAAAACAATCTGACAAACACTACCATTAAATAAGAAAGCTCAAAAAAAAAATGCCAAAATATCTGAAAACTGATCTAAAATATGAACACTCACCAGAGAGCTTATTTGAGGAATTAATAGAGTGGCTGCTTGAATGGTTTACTGATCCATCATAATTGTTAGAATAGAAGCCACCACTATTATGAAACTTGTCCAAATGCACATTTCCATTTTCAGAGAAATCATGCCTCAAAGACTGATTCCTTTGCATCTGTCCAATTATATCAACAGAAGGTTGTATCCTGAAATCTTGTCCTTTAGAATCTTCCTGCCTGGCAAAGGAGAACCTGGACTGATTGTTGTTTTGCACCTTCCTAGAACTTGGAGACTGTTTGTCAGTTTCACCCAGAAGCTTGGCCAAATTCTGGGATGTTAATGTGTTATCCCACATGTTGAAGTCCATTGATAGTATATTTGAGATTATGTTATTTTCACCATTATCTACAAAACTATTGCTATTGGCATTCACTATGTCACCAGACAACCATCCCGTGTGCCTCCCTCTGCCTTCATTGTGGAGTAAAAATGAATTTCCATGAGGCATATCAGTAGCAGCAGAAGACCTGATCACATTCTCCATGTTGCTATTGATAGCTGTTGAAATGTTAGATGCACGGAAATGTGAATTATCATTGAGTTGGTTTTCGACAAAATGTGTACCGGCATTTAAATTAGTAGTGTCATTGGCCACTATATGTCTTAAAGTCTGCAAAGACTGCCCAGAAGTATTGACTCCATTCTCAAGGTGACTGCTAAATGCAGGAGGGGTGCTAGATGACTGTAGAGATGAATTATTGTTGAACTGTTTATCAACAAGCGACAAATCAGATGCCAAACTGGTTCCTGCCCCGTTGACAGCATCTGACCACAATGAATGAGAGGTAGAGCCATTCAGAGTATGAAATGTAGAAGCCCAGCCAGGCAGCCGAGTTGAAGGGCTCAAGATCTCTGGATCCTTGAGCCTCTGACTATTAAAAGATATCACATCCTCTTCCAATTCAGTTGCATTTACCACCTCTCTCTGTAAATCTGATCTCCAATCACATTCTTCTCTTGAAAAAGACATGTCCTTAACCAAATCATCGCCTTTCCGAGCAGTAGAAGTTAGAGGTGCTACTCTAGACTGCCCAGAAAATTGCTCTTGTAAGCTATGGTGATCCCTGGAAGCTTTAATCAAATCATGATCAGAGACTAAAGAATTTGGCCTTAGACCAGATTGATCATCTCTATTATCCCTATCGATGATAACTGTTGAGCTCAGATTTTGTATTAGCCCATCAGAAGTATCTCCTGCTTCAGGACAAGAACTGCAAGAATCCTCCGTATGGTGAGTATTAGTCAAAATGATCGGTGACAAAGCCGTTGCATTCTGACTCTCCTTGGTGGCTGGAATACCAGCCCCTGGATAACTCAAAGATACAGAAGTAGGCACCTCCTCAGGGGAATCATGTCTGTCTGTTGAAAAAGGTTGACAATCCATGCTAATAAGAGGTTTCAAAGATTTTAAGGATTCTTGGTGACCTTTGGCATTATTAGAAGTGCGACTCTCATTAAATGCAGGTCTCTTTGCTGCTTCACTATGTAATGTAGGAGCCGAAGAAATACCTGCAACTGAAGGGGAAGATGATAATATGCTATTAGCAGCATCGGACCGTTTGGAAGGCCCATTTGAACTTGGTAAACTTGTAGCAGGTGCTTGGAAATTTGAGCCTCGGGTTCCCCTGACAGAAATAACATGTGTTTTGTGACCTCTTAAATAAAGTTGAGAACTTTAAAACGTGTGCAAACATAAACATCCATGTACCATGACGCAGCTGCCGGTAGAGCAATTGACTTATCTGAGCTTTCATTTGGAGAAGAACCTCTAATGGTGCTACCAGTATTCTGGTTAAAAAAATTATTCAAGCATATAAACATAAAAACCTTAACTCTTTTGGATACAAAACTTTCTATAGATAACATGTGTGAACCAATTTGTGATAAATAGAAAGAGAAGTGTATGAAAAGAAAGATAACCTGTCACAAAAGTTTCTAAAATTATTCCTGACAGTCAAGATTACTTATATTATCAAAATGATACGTAATAGACTGTAACCCCAAGAATGTATTACTTGTATTATCAAAATAATACGTAAGACTGTCACCCCAAGAATGTTCTTCGGATTAAAATGTTTAACCAAGTTTAACTACATTCCCCGTCCCTCTCCTACTTAATATAAATATATTTTTAACATATATATATATATATGCTTCTGGGCAATATTAAAAAATAAATTAGTTACTTTTCAGACTCTAATTGTAATATTTAAACTAATGACTATGTTGTAATAATATTTAAAGTTTGAATTTTTAGAAATTTTGTTGGTAGTACATTATATATACGTGTGTGTGTGTGTGTGTGTTTGCTTATGAAATATATCTATTTATTATGATTTTTTCTACAATTTTTTAATAAAGATTATATTGTTAAATGAAAACTTAAAAATAATTATTTTTTAAAAAGAATAATAAATGGAAAAGATTACCCACGGGAACCCTGTCCCCACAAAAATGAATGGGGAATTTCACGGGGAAGGGGACAGGGAAGCGTCTCCGCCCCCCGTGGAAATCTCTACTAATACATTGATAGTTAACACAAAAACGTTAATCTTCAAACAAATGTTATGAGGTTTAACATAACCAAATATCAAACTAATAGAACAAATTATTGCTGTATACCATATATATGAAAGAAACATCAACAGTTCCTTTAGCAATACAAGTTTAGGATGTCTTACACTTGAAGTGTTTTTAACAGTGGGTTTCCCATTTGAAGAATTGCTATTGCAGTAATCATCCAAAGCTGGAGGCAAGACATTCCCAGAACGCCGTTGCATACTGTTTGAGGCACCAGTAATTTGTTGCACCCTACTCCTTTAATACAACTACATAAGTTAATTAATCATCCAACCAAAACATAAAGTCTCCAAGAAGGCAAATAGCAAGAGTCATCCAAACATAACAATAAACAATTATAACAGTAACAAAACAATCATGGTAATAGTATTACTTGTCTGATCATGAAATGGATTTTATCCCCTTTTATTAGTGTGGTTCAATAGAATCAAGTGTTCTTTTAGATTTGGATTGGGGAAAGCTGATCACTTGCATAATCATGCAATGGAGGCTTCATTTTCCATAATCTCCCCCCTCTTAGTGTGTACTTAGGCTAACACTGAAGGGGAGGCTGCATTCTTCCCCTTGTTTGCAAGAAGCATTGTGCTAAAATTGCTATTAAGGTTTGATGTTTGTTGGAATTCCCCCAAGGATGTCTTCTCTTTTACAAGTTCCAATATTCTTTTGTAGAAGGGAACATAAGAACCATTTTTTTTTTTTTTTCTGAAACGCAAAAGTATCAGCTAGTTGACGGGATATGTCATAAAACATAAAATAATTTTAAAAGATTATAAATGTAGAACATTGGACAATCTCTGCAAATTTAGCATAATGAGAGAATCGAGGGAAATAATTACAGGCAGATATATATGGATATCTATTGCGTTTGTAGTCCAAACTAGATTGTGGTAGAGATAGGGATTTGTATTACATCCATAGCCTATTTCTTAAGAGATGATGGATAACTTTATTTGGTTCGACAACAGAAGTAGAAAATTTCATCTACTTATAGAAAAAGGTAAAGAGCTGAGAAATAAATTCAGAGCAAACAATTGCTAGCTATGCCATTCCACACTTCGTTGTAGTCAAACATCATATATCTTTCGACAAGCCTCTCTGATAACTCATGGTCAAACATCAATTAGCATTTTGAACTAAAAAATAACTAATTAATTAATTGAACAATGAATCTTAATCTAAAGAAAAAAAAAATTAGAGAAATCCCAAAAGCACAACAGAAATTTTAAATACAAAATGATTATCACACCTTGTGTATTCTGAAATGATTTCATCTTTCGAGAAACTATCTTCTTGAGAACTAACCTCGTGTAAATACAAACAATCAGGGTTGGAGCAAGGCTGAAAAATTAGTTGATAACATTATGATCCAAAGCAAATGTAAAAGTTATAAAATTTTCAATTAGAATAACTATAAAAACAAGAGAAGAAAATTATAAAATTCATACCACATTTCTCAACCAAGCATGGCAATACTTTGTCGTTCCAAAGCATGCCCTATAATTGAGGCACCCAGAGATAGCAAATTACAAAGTTTTCACCAATCCATTAGTTGGAATATTCAAAATGTGCTCTATTTATACACTCACCTTAAAGGCTTACCCTCCAAGACAAACTGATGTACATTTTGGATACATCGAACAGCTTCCTCCTCTTTTGAGTATGTAATATATCTAACCCAAAAAAATTACAAGAAATAAATATTTTTTTCATTTGAGAAAAACACAACAAATAAATAAATATTTTTGTATGCATATAGCATACAAAATTCTAGTAAATCATGGAATAAGAAATATTTCAATGCCCCAAATTCAAACTAAACAAATCAGCCTTCATGTACAAACCAGATGCCCAGAAACAAAATGTTCCAAAAGGGCAGCTTGAAATGCAATGAGTTATCTGAAAGTTAAATAACCTATGTAAATAAATAAAACAATTTATTTTCAGAAAAAAATAATGTAAGATTCGCATTCTATAAAAACATTTGAACTTACACACTACACGTATTATTTGGAAATTGTTGAATGACTCCAGTTGTTGTACGGGACATGGACACTTTTAGAACTTTCCCATACTGACCAAAGTATTCTCTACGCTGAAGAAGCTGCACAAGGGATGATAAGAGGGCATCCATTAACCCATCAGAACGAAAAGTAAACAAATCTATTTAAGAACCAATAGTTTCAGAAACAGAGAAGCATAACATACATCTTCATCTGCCAGGTTAAGAGGCAACCCAACAATATATACAAGATTCCGTTGTATCACACGTACACTACTAAGTTGTTTCCGTCCTTCAGATGATTTGGTTTTTGCTTTTTGTGACTTAAACTTTTTTTCCACGCTGATTTCAGCAACCAATCTGCTAATAACAATTATCAAGGACAGATTTATCTAAAAAAAATGCAAATGGAAGAATTATGAATAAGGTAGCAATAACAAAGTAATGCAAAATGTTTATGCCTAGTCGTACCATCAAACAACTCCATCACTTAGCAATGGGATTTAACACTCTTAACACTCGTCATTAAAAGAGAAACGAGACAAGAACAAAGACCAAATATTAAGCTAACATAAATCTAATCCCAAATTAATCTTACACCTTACAGGAAAATAAATTTAAAATAATATTAGTAATAGACACCCCATTTTGATTTAATAGCAAAGAAGAATAATTACAAAACTCTATCAAACAGTTGCCGACCACTATACCCAAACACTAGTCAGACACTAATGCAGTGCTGATTAATTGTTTTNAAAAAAAAAAAAAAAAAAAAAAAAAAAAAGAATTGATCCATAATCTGCGACCTCAGAAGAGGAAAAAACTAGATAAGGAATTTCCCAAAGCACAGGGATTTGTAAGAAGCCCCTAGTTAATAAAAGCAGATAGAAAATAACTAGGGAAAATGACCTTTCACAACTTGATGCTGTGCCTACAATTTTGTCCTTGTCATATACAGAACGACATGCAGGACATCGACCCTCGGTGTCATCCTTCTCAGCCATGTCCATAATATGATGCCAGCACCAAACACAGATCTGAAAGTGGTGTAGCCATAAATTTAAGATTCTATTCTACTCTTAAATTGAAAAGATGGAGATATATCCATAATAAACTACTGGAAGCTAGAGTAATATACATAAAACTTGTGGAAAATTAAAATATAATATGAAAGTTCCCTAATTCTCAAAAAAAATAAGAGCTAACTCAACATCTAAAGTGGGAAGCATAAGTCTTCCATGAAAGGAATTCAGAAAAGATGCACACACTTCTCCAAAAGGTTGTTTTTCTGATAGACGTTTGTCTAAACTTAATAGCAGTGTCAAAACATCAATAAACATTGCTATAAGTCAGACTAAAACTAAAATATGAAACCCAGAAAAAACAGAAGTCCGCAAAAAGAAGTAGGATCAAATAAATAAATCGTCATTTTTCCATAATATATCATAGTGTCGTTTTCTTTTGATTTTCATGAGAAAGCTACTAACTAACAACACTCGGCTAAACCTTATTATCACGCCATAATCTAATCTCAAATATAATATATTTTCTATAGAACTTGTAAAAATACAAAGAGATCACATCTCTTCAATTGCTAATCTACATTTACGGTATAGGTTCCAGACCTCATATCCACATTTGCATGCCTTCAATTGCTGATCAGTTAGATCCATCTCTTCCGCACAGAGGGGGCAGGTCTTTTCTCCTCCGTCACTCATGGTTGCTATGAACAAAATAAAGCAAATATAATTATGAAAGCAAAAGCTGAAAGGCTACCAGCGAATGGAACAAAAGCCTACTAAGTGCATATACAAACTAGGGGGAAAGCAGTCTAACTCATTCTGATGTCTAATTGTACACAGGACACTACTTTCAATCATTTTCCCAGGAAACTAGAGGATGCTATCAATCTTCACCGTATCTAAGAGTCAGTTCTGTGTAGTAAAAAATACTTTTTATTCCACATTTTGTTATTTATATCAATAATTATCATGTGACAAGAACAAGAGAACCATACAGGCGAAAGTGCTGCCAGCGCTCGCTGACATTTAATTAGACATGCTATCATGTTCCTACACAATACTCATGGCCACACCCTACATCCAATGCCCACACTTCCATCAATAACCGCGAAATTTTTTTTACACAGATAAAATAAACCCCAAACACAATAGAAGGATGAAACCTTATGTCAATCGATTGTGCTAGAGCTAAAAGACAATTTTCAACGAAGAGCACACGAAAACTGTAAATACCAGAATTCTAGATCGAACAATTTTCAAAATAAAAACATAACCAAAAATTATCGAAGACACGGCAAGTACTCGCGAAGAACAAAAAAATTGAATCGAAGACCTAATTAAATTCATTAACATGCAACAAACCGAAAATCGAAACGCATATACATATCGATGTGAATCAAATAAGACAAGTCGCCGAAAATTAGATGAAAACCAAAAGAAATAGCTGTTGAAATTGCAGAATGAAACGATGAATAAAATTAGGGATCTTGAAGATTGAAAACACAAAAATAAAGATTGAACAAAAGAGAAAGATCAGATTGCAGAATTATGGCTTCAAATTAGAGCTAGCCGTCATACAGAGATCGATATTAGGCAGGCAATGACTCTGTGAGGTTGAGATCGTCCGAGAAGCGCACGATAACGAAGACGCAAAACAGAGAAGAACAATAGGATGACCGAGGGAGAGAGAAACTATTGTTTATGGATGGCTTTTTAGGCCGCTGTCTTCACTATTGCATTGCTGTCAAAATAATATTAATAATTTTATAATAACATCCCTCAATTTTGAAGTAATTACAAAAATGGCTCTGCGACTGTTCTTCCACAGCAACGGTCCATGCTTACTTTTTCCGTATATAGATAAATTGTTTGTTATATTGTTTTTTTTTTTTTCTCTCATTTTTTATTTTATTTTATGAAAAGTAAAAATAATAACAATTAAAAATAGAATTATATACCTTATTCACCCTTTCTTTTTTTAGGGAAAGTTTAAAATATTTAAATTTTTTTAATAAACATTTTTAGACTTTACTTTTAATTTAAAAAAGAAGCATCATTATTTTTTATTTATTAAATATTTGTTTTTAGCTTGACTTTTGACTTATTATTTAATTTTTTTATTTAACTATTAAAAAATAATATATAAATTTTTTTATTGTAATATAAAATACTTTGACTTCTATTTTTTAAAATGCATTTTTTTTTCTAAACATTAATAAATTATTTTTTATTATTATTTTTAAAAATATAATCATCATAGGCTATAAAAAGTCTACTGAATTTTATGTAAATTGAAAATAATTATTGAAAAACAAACTAAAATTTTATTAGAAACTTTGAGAAAAATAATTAAAAATATAAATCATAAATTTAATTCTTAAAATCAAAATTTAGTCTTTATTNCTTCTCAGCCATGTCCATAATATGATGCCAGCACCAAACACAGATCTGAAAGTGGTGTAGCCATAAATTTAAGATTCTATTCTACTCTTAAATTGAAAAGATGGAGATATATCCATAATAAACTACTGGAAGCTAGAGTAATATACATAAAACTTGTGGAAAATTAAAATATAATATGAAAGTTCCCTAATTCTCAAAAAAAATAAGAGCTAACTCAACATCTAAAGTGGGAAGCATAAGTCTTCCATGAAAGGAATTCAGAAAAGATGCACACACTTCTCCAAAAGGTTGTTTTTCTGATAGACGTTTGTCTAAACTTAATAGCAGTGTCAAAACATCAATAAACATTGCTATAAGTCAGACTAAAACTAAAATATGAAACCCAGAAAAAACAGAAGTCCGCAAAAAGAAGTAGGATCAAATAAATAAATCGTCATTTTTCCATAATATATCATAGTGTCGTTTTCTTTTGATTTTCATGAGAAAGCTACTAACTAACAACACTCGGCTAAACCTTATTATCACGCCATAATCTAATCTCAAATATAATATATTTTCTATAGAACTTGTAAAAATACAAAGAGATCACATCTCTTCAATTGCTAATCTACATTTACGGTATAGGTTCCAGACCTCATATCCACATTTGCATGCCTTCAATTGCTGATCAGTTAGATCCATCTCTTCCGCACAGAGGGGGCAGGTCTTTTCTCCTCCGTCACTCATGGTTGCTATGAACAAAATAAAGCAAATATAATTATGAAAGCAAAAGCTGAAAGGCTACCAGCGAATGGAACAAAAGCCTACTAAGTGCATATACAAACTAGGGGGAAAGCAGTCTAACTCATTCTGATGTCTAATTGTACACAGGACACTACTTTCAATCATTTTCCCAGGAAACTAGAGGATGCTATCAATCTTCACCGTATCTAAGAGTCAGTTCTGTGTAGTAAAAAATACTTTTTATTCCACATTTTGTTATTTATATCAATAATTATCATGTGACAAGAACAAGAGAACCATACAGGCGAAAGTGCTGCCAGCGCTCGCTGACATTTAATTAGACATGCTATCATGTTCCTACACAATACTCATGGCCACACCCTACATCCAATGCCCACACTTCCATCAATAACCGCGAAATTTTTTTTACACAGATAAAATAAACCCCAAACACAATAGAAGGATGAAACCTTATGTCAATCGATTGTGCTAGAGCTAAAAGACAATTTTCAACGAAGAGCACACGAAAACTGTAAATACCAGAATTCTAGATCGAACAATTTTCAAAATAAAAACATAACCAAAAATTATCGAAGACACGGCAAGTACTCGCGAAGAACAAAAAAATTGAATCGAAGACCTAATTAAATTCATTAACATGCAACAAACCGAAAATCGAAACGCATATACATATCGATGTGAATCAAATAAGACAAGTCGCCGAAAATTAGATGAAAACCAAAAGAAATAGCTGTTGAAATTGCAGAATGAAACGATGAATAAAATTAGGGATCTTGAAGATTGAAAACACAAAAATAAAGATTGAACAAAAGAGAAAGATCAGATTGCAGAATTATGGCTTCAAATTAGAGCTAGCCGTCATACAGAGATCGATATTAGGCAGGCAATGACTCTGTGAGGTTGAGATCGTCCGAGAAGCGCACGATAACGAAGACGCAAAACAGAGAAGAACAATAGGATGACCGAGGGAGAGAGAAACTATTGTTTATGGATGGCTTTTTAGGCCGCTGTCTTCACTATTGCATTGCTGTCAAAATAATATTAATAATTTTATAATAACATCCCTCAATTTTGAAGTAATTACAAAAATGGCTCTGCGACTGTTCTTCCACAGCAACGGTCCATGCTTACTTTTTCCGTATATAGATAAATTGTTTGTTATATTGTTTTTTTTTTTTTCTCTCATTTTTTATTTTATTTTATGAAAAGTAAAAATAATAACAATTAAAAATAGAATTATATACCTTATTCACCCTTTCTTTTTTTAGGGAAAGTTTAAAATATTTAAATTTTTTTAATAAACATTTTTAGACTTTACTTTTAATTTAAAAAAGAAGCATCATTATTTTTTATTTATTAAATATTTGTTTTTAGCTTGACTTTTGACTTATTATTTAATTTTTTTATTTAACTATTAAAAAATAATATATAAATTTTTTTATTGTAATATAAAATACTTTGACTTCTATTTTTTAAAATGCATTTTTTTTTCTAAACATTAATAAATTATTTTTTATTATTATTTTTAAAAATATAATCATCATAGGCTATAAAAAGTCTACTGAATTTTATGTAAATTGAAAATAATTATTGAAAAACAAACTAAAATTTTATTAGAAACTTTGAGAAAAATAATTAAAAATATAAATCATAAATTTAATTCTTAAAATCAAAATTTAGTCTTTATTTCAAATGAAAATACAATTATAAAAAATATTAAACTAATACAAAATCTATCTTCTATATCAAATACTTCTATCACATTTTTATTTTTAATTAAATTAAAAAAAAAAACTAAATAATAAGCATGTGAAATAATAGTGTAATTATGGCCTAAAACTAAATTAATTATTTTAGAATATGGTAAACATTCCGTACATATTCAATTTAACATTAATCTCATAAACATAGGTTAATAGTATTAAATTATAATTCATTTATGGCCAATTTGGATATTTGAATTTTAGTCCAAACATATCCAAATAACTTACCAAATATTTAAAGTTAATGGTGAATCCCTTTCCTAATTTTATAGAAAATATATAAAATAGTATTAAAATTGTGATTTTAAAGATAAACATGGTAAAAAATAAATGATAGTGTATTTTTTTGTTTGACCATAATCAATTTATAGATAGAATTTTCATTGAATAATATAGTATGATATAATATAATATAACGAATATTTCAATATATATTTAACGAGTAAATCTTGCAAGTTTTAAATATATATTTTTACTTAATATGTCTAATTAAAATAATCAAATATATTTTTTTTCTTTTATGCCTAATATATATAATATATTTAATATTAATATATGTCTTTTAAATTAAATATTTCTTTTCGTTTAAGAGAAAATGGACTACATTATTAAAATATATAAACGAAAATGATAATTTAAAGTTCNATCCAATGCCCACACTTCCATCAATAACCGCGAAATTTTTTTTACACAGATAAAATAAACCCCAAACACAATAGAAGGATGAAACCTTATGTCAATCGATTGTGCTAGAGCTAAAAGACAATTTTCAACGAAGAGCACACGAAAACTGTAAATACCAGAATTCTAGATCGAACAATTTTCAAAATAAAAACATAACCAAAAATTATCGAAGACACGGCAAGTACTCGCGAAGAACAAAAAAATTGAATCGAAGACCTAATTAAATTCATTAACATGCAACAAACCGAAAATCGAAACGCATATACATATCGATGTGAATCAAATAAGACAAGTCGCCGAAAATTAGATGAAAACCAAAAGAAATAGCTGTTGAAATTGCAGAATGAAACGATGAATAAAATTAGGGATCTTGAAGATTGAAAACACAAAAATAAAGATTGAACAAAAGAGAAAGATCAGATTGCAGAATTATGGCTTCAAATTAGAGCTAGCCGTCATACAGAGATCGATATTAGGCAGGCAATGACTCTGTGAGGTTGAGATCGTCCGAGAAGCGCACGATAACGAAGACGCAAAACAGAGAAGAACAATAGGATGACCGAGGGAGAGAGAAACTATTGTTTATGGATGGCTTTTTAGGCCGCTGTCTTCACTATTGCATTGCTGTCAAAATAATATTAATAATTTTATAATAACATCCCTCAATTTTGAAGTAATTACAAAAATGGCTCTGCGACTGTTCTTCCACAGCAACGGTCCATGCTTACTTTTTCCGTATATAGATAAATTGTTTGTTATATTGTTTTTTTTTTTTTCTCTCATTTTTTATTTTATTTTATGAAAAGTAAAAATAATAACAATTAAAAATAGAATTATATACCTTATTCACCCTTTCTTTTTTTAGGGAAAGTTTAAAATATTTAAATTTTTTTAATAAACATTTTTAGACTTTACTTTTAATTTAAAAAAGAAGCATCATTATTTTTTATTTATTAAATATTTGTTTTTAGCTTGACTTTTGACTTATTATTTAATTTTTTTATTTAACTATTAAAAAATAATATATAAATTTTTTTATTGTAATATAAAATACTTTGACTTCTATTTTTTAAAATGCATTTTTTTTTCTAAACATTAATAAATTATTTTTTATTATTATTTTTAAAAATATAATCATCATAGGCTATAAAAAGTCTACTGAATTTTATGTAAATTGAAAATAATTATTGAAAAACAAACTAAAATTTTATTAGAAACTTTGAGAAAAATAATTAAAAATATAAATCATAAATTTAATTCTTAAAATCAAAATTTAGTCTTTATTTCAAATGAAAATACAATTATAAAAAATATTAAACTAATACAAAATCTATCTTCTATATCAAATACTTCTATCACATTTTTATTTTTAATTAAATTAAAAAAAAAAACTAAATAATAAGCATGTGAAATAATAGTGTAATTATGGCCTAAAACTAAATTAATTATTTTAGAATATGGTAAACATTCCGTACATATTCAATTTAACATTAATCTCATAAACATAGGTTAATAGTATTAAATTATAATTCATTTATGGCCAATTTGGATATTTGAATTTTAGTCCAAACATATCCAAATAACTTACCAAATATTTAAAGTTAATGGTGAATCCCTTTCCTAATTTTATAGAAAATATATAAAATAGTATTAAAATTGTGATTTTAAAGATAAACATGGTAAAAAATAAATGATAGTGTATTTTTTTGTTTGACCATAATCAATTTATAGATAGAATTTTCATTGAATAATATAGTATGATATAATATAATATAACGAATATTTCAATATATATTTAACGAGTAAATCTTGCAAGTTTTAAATATATATTTTTACTTAATATGTCTAATTAAAATAATCAAATATATTTTTTTTCTTTTATGCCTAATATATATAATATATTTAATATTAATATATGTCTTTTAAATTAAATATTTCTTTTCGTTTAAGAGAAAATGGACTACATTATTAAAATATATAAACGAAAATGATAATTTAAAGTTCAATAATATATTAATTTATACATATATAATTTTTTATTTTTCATAGATAAAAATCAATTTATACCCCTAAATTTTAGTGAGTATAGTTCAAAATATCATTTTAATAATTATATAAATTTAAAATTTTAACTTTTACGACAATAATAATTTTATATTTGTGAATAATTATTACCAACTTAAATTATTAGACAAATTATTCATACACATTTCAACCACTCATCTAACTAAACACGATCTTATAAATAACTAAAGATTAATTTTTAAATAAAATAATTTAATTAAAAAAAAGTATATATATATATTTAATAAAAGATTTTATACACGTGTATCGAATTATTGAGACCTTTTTATAAATTATAAATTATAAGAAGTAATTTGATAAAAAAAAATGTAAAAAATAAAATTTAAAAATCTGACAATAGTTTTTTTTTAAAACTAAAAATAGGTTAGTAAAAAAAAAACTTTAGCGTCGGTTGATGAAGCAATGATTGAGTTTAGACAGGGTTGGAAGAAGGGCAGTTACGTAAAAGCACTTGAACATATGGGCCCAAGAATCAGCCCAAAATGGAATTTGGACCAAGTGGGTTGTTACATTAAGCCCACCGGGCCCAGAGAAGTATGCGGCAAAGAACCGGATCCATACACGAGGACACCGGATCCGCTCTCCCCACAACTCTCAACCGCCAGGGCATTTCGGTCATTTGACCTTTTATTATTGTTTCTAATATTTACTCGCGAGTACCGGCCAGTGCGGCCACATTGCATGACCGTACAGAGGGCATTCTAAATTCAATCGCAGCCATTCAATCCCAAAAGCCGAACAAGAGCCGCAGGATCGAAAAGGAAATCCAACGGCCAAAATTAAGCTACTAGATCCTTATAAATTATGTAATAGTTGCTCTTTAAATCATTCAGCTCTGTTTTCAACCTATCAAGTATCAATCCCGTGCCTGCTTCGTGCCTGCTTCGTGCCATTTCTGTGATCAGTGCTCGCTTGTTTGATTTTGTGCTTTAAGGTTGGCATTGGATTTTCATTTTTGATTTCGTTCGATTTCATCGATTTATCAATCAGTTTCTGCGAATTGATTTGTTTTGTTTGTAAAATCTCAGTGATGGGGAAGAGCTACCCGGCTGTTAGCGAGGAATACCAGAAGGCTGTAGTGAAGGCGAGGAGGAAGATTAGAGCTCTCGTTGCTGAGAAGCACTGCTCTCCTCTAATGCTTCGTCTCGCGTTGGTTTCTCTGTCCGATGATGATTGAATATGAATCGTTGATTGTCAATGGTGATGATTTACTGTGGCTTTGTGATTGCAGATGGCACTCTGCCGGAACGTATGATGCTAAGTCTAAGACGGGAGGTCCCTTCGGAACGATGAAGCACGCAGCGGAACTCGCACATGGTGCTAACAATGGCCTTGACATCGCTGTTAAGCTGTTGGAGCCGATTAAGGAACAGGTGCCGATCCTTTCATACGGTGACTTCTATCAGGTATAGCATTATTATTGTGATCGTTTATTTTCGCACATTTCGTGAAATATTAATGTGAAAAATTGAAATCGTAGTGTTGAATGTGAAACAGAGAGAAAATTAATGGTGTAATGTTTGTATCTTCTTATATAGCTCGCCGGGGTTGTTGCTGTTGAAATTACCGGTGGGCCCGAGGTTCCGTTTCATCCTGGCAGAGTGGTACGTTAAGCTTTAGCATACACGATATCCGTTTGTTTTGATTCTATTTGTCAGACTGTTTTAGTGCCTGCTGCCTGCTACCAGTGGATTCCTGATTATGCTATCATTATTTGGATCATGTTCGTGGTGTAATTAGTGTTTGAAGCTCTTTTGTGATGGTTTGCTAATCCGTCGATTTTCTATCCGCGAAAGATGAACGGATCGTCGAGAGATTTATTCAACGTTGCTTTGTTTTATTCATAGAAATTCTGATTGCCAAGCCTATTGATCTGTTTTTTTTTTCTTCAATAATCATCCATACAGCTCTATTGTTTGTTCAGTCTTTGAACTCTTTGGCAAGCTTTGTTTGTTATATGCTTTGCTTGTATTATTTGATTTGTCCGCAAGAATTCATTCATGTAGCACCGTTATCTCGTACTTCTCATTTGAATGCTGATTATTTCCTTGGCGTTTCCCGACATCAGGACAAGCCTGAGCCTCCGCCTGAAGGCCGCCTTCCCGATGCCGGAAAAGGTTAGTACATTCAGTAGCTTCAGAGATTTCTTCTAAAGTTTTACGCGGTATTAATTAATTCATTCTGTACTACAGATCATATTTATGATCACGACAGCAACATTCAAGAATTATATAGGATTCTTAGGATGAGGGATTATACCACTTAAAGAGTGCTAGAATTTTCCCATAATTTTGATGCTAAACCATTTATTGTAGCCCTACGCACAATGAACTAGGACCTAATCTAACCATTTTTTCTTAGGATGTGATCATCTAAGGCAAGTTTTCTACACAATGGGTCTAAGTGACCAGGACATCGTTGCTCTGTCTGGTGGTCACACACTGGTTTGTTCATTTCTGAATCTCTTTGATTGCGTCTTTAAAAACTGTTTTTATTGGCAGGGTCATGACTATGTTCTTATTTTCAGGGAAGAGCTCACAAGGATCGATCTGGGTTTGAAGGTCCTTGGACATCCAATCCTCTTGTCTTCGACAACGCATACTTTAAGTGAGTTTTGCTTTCCAACTGAAATCAATCTCGATAATATACAGATTCCATTGTGAATATTAGGCAATTTTGTTCATCATATCAGGGAGCTCGTATCTGGAGAGAAGCAAGGGCTTCTTCAGCTACCATCTGATAAGGCGCTTCTGACCGATTCCGTCTTCCGTCCTCTTGTTGAAAAATATGCTGCGGTATATCAATCTCTCACTTAACAATAATATCGATTACGTTTTGAAGATTAGTAATGATTAGTCCGTGCTTTGGTAATATGTTTGGTTGGAAGGGACTAACATGTTTTTGTTAGGAATGATCCTTAAGTAAGGAATACATTTCTATTGGTACGTGAGGTTTATTGGAGAAGCCAAAGTAAAGCTACGAGAGCTTATATTCAAAGTAGATAATATCGTATCATTGTAAAGAGTCTAGGAAATGATCATTAGTTTATAAAGAATATACATTAGAGGGGTTAGTTTATAAAGAGTCGTGACGTTTTGTTTAGGAAATGATCATAAGTTTATGTTCTTGAGGAAGCCATTATGAGAGCTTATGCTCTTGGAGAAGCCGAAGTAAAACCATGAGAGCTTATGCTTATACCATTATAGAGAGTCGTGATTTCTAACATGTTTTCCCTTCTTCAGGATGAGGATGCCTTTTTTAAAGATTATGCTGAAGCTCATCTGAAGCTCTCCGAGCTGGGGTAAGTTCAAATTGTAATTCGAATCAAACATATCTCCTTAGTGATGCTGGAAGTGGTTGTATGACCAGACATTTTGACGCCTTTGCAGATTTGCGGATGCTTAAATGCCCCATAAATTCAAACGCCAACCCACGGAAGCTTTTTTGCTTTTACCGATTTTAGATTTCTTGAATTTGTTGGCAATTTGGAGAGTTGCTTTATGTTGTTTAAGGATGTTTTTTTTGGCGGTAGCACAACGTAAGCTTGCGGTACTTTCCTTATGAAAAATAATACCACCAGCTCTTACTTATGCCTCCTCGTTTTTCCCAAACTTGCCCATTTTTCGAGAAGTTACTATTTTGCCAATCACGATGTTTATCCCTTACAAATTGTGGATTATCTAGTGCTTAAGTTAATGTCTAATACATTTATGAATTTTAAAAAATGTTAATATATTAATCACACAAATTCAATTATGCACAAATTTGTAAGTTTGATATTCATTAAAACTTAGAAATGTATTTAGGATTGAATTTCTTATTTAACTATTATCATGTGGCATATTATATACAAATGTCACAATTGAAAATGTAGATCCTAGTAATTTATCAGCATGTCCGACGGATTTCTTAAATGAAACAAGCATGGATCTAGCTTATTAATATGTTCTCTCGAAGCCCGTTTGAATCCTTTTGATTTAACTTGTTTTTAATTATTAGTGTTAGTTCGGTTATTAATATTTGAAATTTTGTAAACCCTTTAATAATTGTTGGATAAGTTTTTCCACAAATTCTCTCGAACATAGGAGGTGTCTAATTAACCCTCGGTAAACAAAAGCCTACATAGCAGTTCCAATGCTACGCCTTCAACCACTCGGCCATCTCTCCTACAGAATGATTATGGCCCAGAAACCGAGTTAATAAATAGGGAGTCATTCATACATATTCTTCTTTTCTTTACCGCTCTCCGTCTTAAGACACAGTATTCGGGATAGAAAGAAAACAATAATGGAAANTCAAAATTTATGAATCATAGAATAATTAGTCGATTCTTTTTGCTCTTTGGATGGATCATAATTCAATCAAAAAAATTCTAGAATTACCCCAATCCGTAAGATAACATTGTGAGTTTGAATTTCGATTATCACGTGCCCGGCACGCAGAATAAACATTCCCGCCGAAAATCACCGCTGGCGCTAAATGTAGCAATTCAAAATAGAGTATAAATACAAGAAGCAGCATAGAAAAAATGAACGGAGCCAATCACCAGAGGCACAGCCCCATTTGCAATTCCATCATAATTTCTCCAACTCCAAACCCTAGCAGAGATCTCTGAATTCATCCCGAGTCCGACCAACTATCGATCATTGCAGCATAATCTTCTTCATCCCAACGCAAGAGCCCCAAAGAATCCTCTCTCCGGGAAGAACATCAATGCACGATTCCAACTGCGATCTTCTTCAAACTTCCGATCCTCGCTCCTCCTTAAGGAAGCGAGATCATAACAAATTGGCGGAGAAGTGGATTCATTCGATTCATTTGATTCTGCTCCTTATCCAGGTAAATTTGTCGAAGAACTTCAAGAATCCGTTTCTGATCTCTTCTGTAATTTCTTCAATCGGATCGAATCGAATCTCTTGGCGATTTGTTTCTGGTTCTTGCAAATGTTATTTCACAGTTTCTTTTACTTAATTCTCCTTCTACGCTCTTCTCTTCCATTCTTCTTTTCCTTTATCGATTTGCTAACATTTCTGCTTATATCTTTTCTTCGAACGCAGTGAGTTCAGAGATCAAGGACGGAAGGAATTGGAGCCGTTCATTCAAGCGAGTTTCTGAAGGCGCCGAAGCACAACGACAATGTCGAACTTGCAGTCTTCGAATTCCGGCATGGTTCGAGTCCTCGGAATCTAACCACCAGCAGCGCTCGAGACCCACGGATACCGACTAAGGTCAATTGGGCCGATCCATTGAAATGTATTGGGCTACAAGAGCCAGGCCCATCCCAGCCCAGCCCAGCCCAGCCCAAAAAGTAAGTACCCATAATCCATTTGAGAGATTAGTAGTCTATTTTGTGATTTACACATGAGGCATGTGATTCCATCGCCCTTTCTTTCACTGTTTAGAAACCTTTACCTCAAACAACCAATGCCACGTCATCGCCGGGGACCAACATTAGCCCAAAATTAAATACACAACCAATTTTTTTTTATTAAAAAATATTTGAATCTAGGCTTGATGAAGAGGAACCTTAGGGTCAGTGTAGTAATCATAGCACACTTTAAAAAAAAAATAAAAAATAAAAAAAATAAGTTTAGGAGGCAGTAGGGCGTTTGATGTGACTTCCCATTACGGCCATCCCATCATCTCATTCAAGGCCGTGACACTGGATAAGCTAAAGGTAATTTCACGTGCCTGTGGGTCCTACCACATGTGGGGCTTCCTTCCACCTCCGACCAGTGGCATTTTAGGTATTACACTGCCCCAATTTTAATTTTGATTTATTGTAGAAATGGATAGAAATGGACAATCAAAATACAGGATTTCCAATCCTAGCAGGAAAGGGAGGAAACGGATTTATTTTTATTTAATTTTAATTCTGTATTTGAAGGCAAGAGGTTGGGAAATTACCATTTTCTCCTTATTTTGGTGTATTATAATGGTTGGTTTGATGGGAGGCTATGTTTTGTAAATTTCAGCATCTAAAATTGTTGTATTGTGTAAGTAATTGATGTGTAGTACTTTTTGTGGTCAATTATTGGCATTCCCTTATCAACAGATCATACTCTTCTTTAAATAATTACAAAAGTTTATGCTAATTTTTCTTTAAATAATTTTTCTCATTTCGAACTCAAATGGAATAGATTCTAAATGGCGTGAAGTGAATAATATGTGAGAGATTATTAGGACAACCAAGTGTCAATAATGAAGGAATTGAAGATAAAATATTGTAATTTTCATTTGATTCTTTAGATATTTATGGGTCATTTGTGGCTCCACATGGAATCCGACACCAAATCCTGTTTTTCTCATAGGGATGGGACAATGGTCCTCTTCCAAACCTCCAATTTTATTGTTTTGATCCTTATGTTACCCGGGTTTCTAAATGTTTCAACAATTTAGTTCGTCTGATTGTCCTTATGCCTAATAAATTTTGATTTGTTGGATAGTTTCGGGTCTTCCAATTGCACTCTTGTGGCAATGGGATAGTGATGGTGTAACACTTATTCTAACCCAATGAACAAATTAGCTGTGAGAAATTCAGATTTTATAGATAACGTCGGTGTATGCTTGAACCTCGAATCACGTTTGAGATAAATATTTTAGAACACGTAAGTAAAAATATTGAAAACAATGTTATAAGCTAAAAATGATTAGATAACAACAACGATCAGTGAAAACAATGTTACTTAAGTAGGAAGAACTAACGATTAGTCATATCTCGACACAACTGGAGACATAATTTTGGTGACTAATCATACAGCCTATATTGACACAACATGAAATAGTAAAAACTATGTAAGAGATGTTTGGAACGGGTATGTAGCCATAGACAACACGTCCTAGACAAATATGACCGTCACACATTCGAAAGGAGAAAAATTCCTAAAATGATGCAAAGAGGTGGTGGGGGGAGTCTCCAAAAAGAGAATCCGAGTGGGCCGGCAGCAGGGCAAGGTGATAGACAGGGCAAATGGGCGCTCAATGAACTGGTCGGCAGACCCAACGACTCACAGTCTCCCTATTTTTCACAACACCTTCATTAACCAAAAAATAAATAAAATTACAAACTTGGGTTTAAATTTTATTTGCCCGACAACCGCGAGAGCAAAAATTCTGAGCCACAGAGACATCGAGCTAGCTGGAATTAAAAAAAATGTTATTTCTTTTGTCTTTTTGTACGTTTTTCATTTCTGGATTTATTATATCTCTCTCTCTCTATATATATATATATTAATTATTATGTTTTAGACTTAGACTATTACCCATTAATTAAATCTAATTTATTTTTACAATACCACCCTCTAAAATATACGTGTCGGAAATCCAAACCAAAGTCACGAGAGCTTATGCTCAAAGTGGACAATGTCATACTGGAGTCGAGCCTCTCGCTTCGAGGAGAGGTGTTAGATAAAAGTCCCACATCGGCTAATTTAGGAAATAATCAATACTAGGTGCGAGACGTTATGGGGAAGTTCAAATCAAATGAGTGTTATTGCACAAAGTGGACAATATCATATCATTGTGGAGAGTTTGCAACGAATGAAATGACCTCACTACCCTCCAAAGCCATCAGATCAATAAGACGTCGTCATCTCGATTCATGAGTTGTTTACAATCACAATCACATTGACTCGAATGTAAATTTTGATTGGACCTAATGAAATTTTGATTTTTGATTTTTATTTTTTTAAATGTGTCTTTTGTAATTATCTTTACATTAAAAATTATATTTTAAAGAACTTATTTATTTATTTTATTTAAAAAGGTTTTTTTATTTTGGCTGACTTAGTTTAATTAATTAGTGTTTTTAGTGAAGTGGATAAAGTTCAGAAGTGCTTGAAAGTAAGGAAATTTATGATTATATATATAATTGTATATTTTGATATTGAGATGTTCATGCAGAGAGCTGATGGAGCCGTTGGAAAAACCGGTGCCGAAGTCGTCGCCTCTCGCGCCATTTCCTCGGGACTCAAGAGGATCGCTCGAGGTTTTTAATCCCTCCGCCACTTACACGTCGCGATCCATCAATTCCATTTCACGCCCGAACTCTACGTGGTCCAATTGGGTGGAGCCACGTAGCAGTGCGGAGTCTGACTCCACTAGACTCGCCGCCGTTCCGACGAGTAAGACCGGCGAGGATATCACGTCATGGATGGCCTTCAAGGATTCGAATGCTTCACCACAATCCAACTCGCCACAAGCTCAGAAGACTATCTCGGCGATTCTCAGCGACAAATCGCCGCCGAAATCAGCGGGCGAAGTAGACTCTGCCGCCTTACGTGCTGCCGAGTGGGGATTGGTACTGAAAACCGATACGGAAACTGGAAAACCGCAGGGCGTTGGAGTTCGAACTTCCGGCGGCGATGAACCGATTAACAAACTGGAGAATTCGAGAAGAACTTCGAATAACTCGGGGCGGAGTTCGGGCGACATGTCGGACGATGTGGGAAGAGAAAGAGGGTTTCCGAGAGTCTCTGAGGATTTGAAAGACGCTCTCTCGACATTTCAGCAAACATTTGTGGTTTCTGATGCTACGAAACCTGATTATCCGATTATGTACGCCAGTGCTGGATTCTTCAAGATGACTGGCTATACATCCAAGGAAGTAATCGGAAGAAATTGGTGAGTTTCTTCAAGCCATTTCCCCCAATTTTTTCTGTTTCAATTCTAATTTCAACTTTAAATGTTACAAAAATTCTACACGACATTATTTCAGAAACGATTTATATGGTTGAATTCATCCTTTTACGGAATTCTTAATAAGCTTCAATTTCAAATCGCAGAAGCAGCCAGCGAATTTCTATACGTTTATATTTGAATTCATCATTTATTAACAGTTTCGAGTTCTGAACTATCTTCAATTTCAAGTAGCAAACGGAAACATACTGATTGAGAAAGAAATTGACAGTTTGAGGAAGAGAAGTACTAAATTATTGAAGAGCTGTTCAAAATTCTGGCTAGAACTTGAACTTGGAGAATGAGATTTCATAAGAACAGCATATTTTCTTAGATAGTTCATATTACGTTTCTTATTGAAGAATCTGTTGGTGATAGAAACTCTTAAAAAACAAATCCCAGTTCGTTCTTGACCGTGGGGATTAAATTGGAGTGGCTTTTGCAGTCGATTTTTGCAGGGTGCAGATACAGACCCAGAAGATGTGGCCAAGATTCGAGAGGCTTTACAAGCTGGGACAAGTTACTGTGGGAGGTTGTTGAATTACAAGAAAGATGGGACCCCGTTTTGGAATTTGCTTACTATTTCACCTATCAAAGATGATGATGGCAAGGTTCTCAAATTTATTGGGTCAGTTCTTTATTTCTCTGTTTCTTTAGTGCTTTCAATTGGTCCCCTTGAAATTCTGCAGTTTTTTCTTCGTCTTTTCCTTTCAATTCACTGCATTTTCTTCCTGTCTAGTCTTTGATTTAGAGCTTTTCCTTGATGTCACGAATGAGTTTGTTCTGTGCTGATAATACTGGTCCAACTGCTAGTAAATTTAGATGCCTTTGAAGCCATAAACTCCAATTACTGTATTATTTTGTTAATTAAGACGAAAAGCAAATTTAGATGTCTTTAAAGTCTCATGAGAATAGTCGAGGTGCATACAAGTGTGCTTGAATAGTGACAGATGTCGTAAAAGAAAGCTTTCGAACATGTCGTACTATGTAGGTTGTAATATGTAGTATTTCGTTAATTAAGATGAACAACTAATTTAGATTTCTTTAAGTCTCGTTTGAATAGTTGAGGTGTATACAAGCTAGCTGTACTGACGAATATAGTAAAAGAAAGCTTTCGAAGTTATATAGGTCGTGTCGTGCCATGTAGGTTATGATATATAGTATTTTGTTAATTAAGACGAACATCAAATTTAGACATCTTTAAAGTCTCGTGAGAATAGTCGAGGTGCATACAAGCTGACTTGAATACTGACGGATATAGTAAAAGAAAGCTTTCGAAGTCATATAGGTCGTGTCATACCATGTAGGTTGTAATATGTAGTATTTCGTTAATTAAGACGAACGACAAATTTAGATATCTTTAAAGTCTCGTTTGAATAGTTGAGGTGCATACAAGCTGACTTGAATACCGATGGATATAGTAAAAGAAAGCTTTGGAAGTCATATAGGTCGTGTCGTACCCATGTAGATTGTGATATGTAGTGTTTTGTTAATTAAGACGAACAGCAAGTTTAGATGTCTTTACAGTCTCGTGAGAATAGTCGAGGTGCATACAAGATGGCTTGGATATCGTAAAAGAAAGCTTTCGAAGTGATATAGGTCGTGTCATACGCATGTAAGTTGTGATAGTAATGAAAACAGGAAGATGAAAATTGAGATGCTTTTGATGTCACATAGCTATCATTGGTAGGACGTGATGCAGATATGAAGTCACGGGAGTGTGTTTACGGAGAGGGAGAAATGAACTCAATTATGGGAAAATAATTCCAAAGCCTTGAATTAAGGAGGGGGCATTGTGGGTAAGATCTATGTCTGAGGAAGGGAAGATTATAGCATATGGGTATGCCAAATTCTAGAAGTTTTAATGAAAGAATATGATCTGTGCTACAACTTACAAAAACATATCACATGATGCCAACCATAAATTTCGACCAACTTTTCTTTTAATTGTCTTGCCCACTGGAGTGCTTGTCTTTGTCACTTTCCCTACTGATTCAATGGCTGATTGTGATAGAATGTGGGTCTTTGTTTCTCTGATGAAATCTTCACCCTCTGATCTTTGATGGACTGTGATTTATGATGGAAGAAGAATGTTGGTTAAGTGATTTTATGGTCGTTTTTAGCTCGAACCTCTTGGTCGAGCGTACGCTCACTTTCATGTCTAATAAGTTCTTAATCTAATAATTTTGAAGTCTGGATGTGACAGAATGCAAGTAGAGGTGAGCAAACACACAGAGGGATTCAAAGATAAGATGGTCCGTCCTAATGGCTTGCCAGAATCGTTGATTCGTTATGATGGTATTATTGCTTCTTTTTCGTTCTTTGTCGCATTCATGATTTCTTTTGGGACCCCACGATTTAAAAGCCTGGAGCCATCTAATTTAATTTGATGTTAGGTAGCCCATTGAGCAAATATGTCTGGAAGAGATAAATAAATGAACTTTTTATTAGAAGAAGATGAATTTTTACTGTTTGAATCTGAAACTTTTAAAACTTTTGTTTCTATCCCAATTAAGAGAGAAATTTAACCCACCATGGAAGCTTCCAACATCTGTTGATATTTTCCATGAACATGTAATATCCATTTGTCAGAAATATATTTGGCTGTTAAAAAAAAATTAATGTGTAAAATATGAATTTGGGTCGGATTGGTTGCTGTAAATTTTGGGTAATTTTGAGATACAATTTGGGTAATTTCATTGCAGCCCGTCAAAAGGATATGGCTACCAGTTCGGTAGCGGAGCTTGTGCAGGCGGTGAAAATGCCTGGGTCTGTGTCTGTAAGTGAATCTAGGCCACGGGCTCTAAGTGAATCTATGAACCGCCGGTCAGTAAGAAAATCCGGCGGCGGTGGCGGCGGAGATGAGGCATATAGACTTGAAGCTGCTATGGTTAGGCGGAAGTCAGAGAGTGCAGCAGCTTCAACTGGACGACGTAGAAGGTCGATGGAGCGTATCAATGAGCTGCCGGAGACCAAACCCAAAAAGTATAGCCGTCGTTCATTTATGGGGTACGATTTCTTTTTCTTTATTTTTTTAGGTAAATTATAATAATATATTATTATAATTACCCATTTTAATTTTTTTTTTTTTGTAAAGAACGAAGAATATTCAAATGATATCATACTCGATGGTGTGCCATCTAGGATGTTGGCCCCAGTGACGGGATGGTGTGCCATCTAAGATATTGGCCCCAACGAAGGAAGATAAACTTAGATTTTTACAAAATATTCTTGACTAAATTTGTTATATTCTTGACTAAATTTGTTATTTTTTTAATTAGATAAATTTAAATGAAATTAGTTATATAATATAGTTCTCTTCTTAGTAGAATTAATTGAAATATTGGATTATTTAAATTAATTTAATACAATAAAATAATTCTCATTTGTACGGATTCAGGTGAAAAGTGGAGTACAATTAATATATGAAGACAAATATAAAATAAATGAAAATTAAAAATATTAATTTATATAAAAAAGTAAAAACTAACTAATTTTATTTTTCTAACAGTTAAATTAAGAATCACAAATAAATAATGATAGGGGTGATTTAATATGTTATTTAAATTCTACATAATTTTCAGCTCTTTTTTTTTATGGACTAAATTCAAAGTTTCTCATATAATGTCTTCTTATTATTAAGGATTGTGAGGAAAAGTCAATCAAATACTGAAAGCTTCAACATTGAAAATTGTTCGGACGATGATAACGAGAGCGATGATGATGAGAGACCAGATAGCGTAGACGACAAAGTAAGACAAAAGGAAATGAGGAAGGGTATTGATTTAGCGACCACCCTCGAACGTATAGAGAAAAACTTCGTCATCACCGATCCGAGACTGCCCGACAATCCCATTGTAAGATTCTTACTTCTATTCTTACTGTAACAGCCCAATCCCAAGTCCAACCCCGCCTATCTGCCAGCGGTGGGGTTGGGCTGTTACACTTACCGTGTTGATTTTAAGTAACACATACGTAATGAAAGTAGGAGTTTAATGTTCATTATTCATTTCAGATATTTGCTTCTGATAGCTTCCTGGAGCTGACTGAGTACAGTAGAGAAGAAATCTTGGGAAGAAATTGCAGGCATGTTCAAGCTTCTTCCTCTTCCCAAAACCCTGCTTCCAAATTTTAGCTTACACTATCTGTTGCTATTCTGGATGTTGTAGGTTCCTGCAAGGTCCTGAAACCGATCGAGCAACTGTCAAGAAAATAAGAGATGCAATTGACAACCAAGCTGAAGTTACGGTGCAGCTTATTAACTACACCAAAACTGGTATGCTTGAATTCCTGTGATGTTTGTTTAAGTTATTTAGAACTTCTTTTTCTTATTTAATCTCAATTCAGGTAAGAAGTTTTGGAATCTGTTTCATCTACAACCTATGCGTGACCAGAAGGTACTTGTTTCTGAAGACATTAACTCGTTTAACTTTCGAGATCTCGTATTATATGGATGAGTGTGAGATTCCACATCGGTTGAGGAGGAGAACGAAGCATCGTTTATAAGGGTGTGGAAACCTCTCCCTAGCAGACGCGTTTTAAAAACCTTGAGAGGAAGCTCGAAAGGGAAAATCCAAAGAGGACAATATCTGTTAGAGGTGAGCTTGGGCCGTTACAAAATGGTATCAGAGCCAGACACCGGGCGATGTGCCAGCGAGGAGGCTAAGCCCCGAAAGGGTGGACGTGTGCCAGCAAGAACGCTAGGTCTCGAAGGGGTGGATTGGGGGGTCCCACATCGATTGAAGAATGGAACGAGTGCCAGCGAGGACGCTGGGCTCTGAAGGGGGTGGATTGTGAGATCCCATATCAGTTGGGGAGGAGAACGAAACATCCTTTATAAGGGTAGAAAACTTCTCACTAGTAGACACGTTTTAAAAACCTTGGGAAGCACGAAAGAGAAAGTTCAAAGATATAATATTTACTAGCAATGGGCTTGAACCTTTACTATCAGATTTTTTATTTTTTTTATTTTTATTTTTATGACTAACATGACTGTACTTTTGAGCTGAAAGAAAAGTACTTTCTTGTGCAACCAGGGAGAAGTCCAGTATTTTATTGGAGTACAACTTGACGGGAGTCAGCACGTCGAACCGCTAAGCAATTGCATATCGGAAACTACTGCAAAAGAGGGCGAAAAATTGGTCAGATGTTACTTTTGCACAAGAAAAATGCTAAAGAATGACATGTATTTCATTTAACCAAGAGTGTTGTTGGAAAGGTTCTTCTGCATTTCACGGTCTTGTGACTTGTTTATTGATTGTCCACTTGCCAGGTAAAAGAAACTGCTGAAAATATTGATACGGCGGCTAGAGAACTTCCCGATGCCAATTTGGTACGTGAAATCCATGTATACATCTCTTGAAACAATTTGAAGTTTCAGTTTCTGACAAGAAATCTCTGCAACCTACAGAGACCAGAAGATTTATGGGCAAATCATTCTAAAGTGGTCCAACCAAAACCTCACAGAAAGGATAGTGCTTCTTGGAAAGCTTTCCAGAAGGTAATGTTTAGTTTATTTTCACCTCTTTGCCTGAATTTGAATTTTTACCATTGGATCGTAAATAGTTCGAGCCATCTTGAAATTAGATGTTGAGAATTGTTAGGAGAGGAGTCCCACATCGGCTAATTAAGGAGTTGATCATGGGCTTATAAGCAAGGAATACTATCTCCACTGGTATGAGGCCTTTTGGGGAAACCAAAAGCAAAGTCATGAGAGCTTATGCTCAAAATGGATAATATCATATCATTGTGGAGAGTCGTAGTTTCTAACAAGGTATCAGAGTCATGCTCTTAACTTAACCATGTCAATAGAATCCTTAAATGTCGAGCAAAGAAGTTTTGAGTCTAGAAGGTGTAGTCAAAAGTGACTCAAGTGTCGGACAAATGGTGTACTTTGTTTGAGGGCTCCATAGAAGAAGTCGAGCCTTGATTAAGGGGAGGCTGTTCGAGGGCTCCATAGGCCTCAAGGGAGGTACGATGGTGTACTTTGTTCGAGGGGAGGATTGTTGGGAGAGGAGTCCCACGTTGGCTAATTAAGAAGTTGATCATGGGTTTATAAGTAAGGAATACTATCTTCATTCATAGGATGCCTTTTGGGAAACCAAAAGCATAGCCATGAGAGCTTATACTTAAAGTGAATAATATCATACCATTGTGGAGAGTCGTGGTTTCTAAGACCAGATTCTCACAAATAATTGTAACTCGGATGTAGTGTTTGTGGAATTACGTCTTCCCGTTCCTAGATTTACACACATTTTTAGGCAATATATGTACATATGCTTGTGATTTCTCTATGGGGCTCGTTGCATAATCTCTTCTTGAATTTTCGCTATTGTCATTTTCGTCGACTAATGTTAGTTATCCTCTTATGGTACAGATTTTAGACAGTGGAGAACAGATAGGACTGAAACATTTCAAGCCGGTTAAACCTTTGGGATCAGGTGATACTGGCAGGTATGTGTTGTTTCTATCACATTTTTATCATTCTTGTTGGTTTAGTATATATTTGTAAGATCCCACATTGGTTGAAGGGGGGAACGAAACATTTCTTATGAGGGTGTGAAAACCTCCCTAGTAGACGCGTTTTAAAACCACGAGGTTGACGGCGATACGTAACGGACTCAAACGGACAATATCTACTAACAGTGGGCTTAAGCTGTTACAATATTTATCAATAAGCGACCACAAGTCACTATTTCATTTGTTTATGTTGTCGGCTGCAGTGTGCATTTAGTAGAACTGTGTGGGACTGATCAGTATTTTGCCATGAAGGCAATGGACAAGGGTGTTATGCTTAACCGCAACAAGGTTTTGAAAAATCTCTCTTTTAATGCTTCATTTGATAAGCAAAGTATTTATAACTTCGGCTATGAATTTCTTCTACTTTGTCTTAGAAAAAACTCTGTTCTGTTTTGCTGTGCAGGTGCATAGAGCTTGCGCCGAGAGGGAAATACTCGACAAGTTGGATCATCCTTTTCTTCCTGCGTTATATGCTTCATTTCAGGTTAGAAAGTTACCGACATTTTCGACATTGTCGACAGCGGACAGAACACAACTTCTTTCAGCTGTTAAAACGACAGACTGTTGACTTATTCTTCTTTGTTTTTCAGACAAAAACACATGTTTGTCTTATAACTGATTACTGCCCTGGTGGAGAACTCTTTCTGCTTTTGGAGAGACAACCTACAAAGGTTTTGAAGGAAGATGCTGTAAGGTAAACTAAACCAAAGCTTGACCGTAATAATCCAAGCTCAAGCCCACTGCTAGCGGATATTGTCATCTTTGAACTTTCCTTTTTGGGCTTCCCTTCAAGATTTTTAAAACTTGTATGCTAGGAACAGGTTTCCACACTCTTATAAAAAATGCTTCGTTCTCCTCCCAAACCGATGTGGGATCTCACAATCCACCCCCTTCGAGGTTCAGTGTCCTCGTTGGTACTCGTTCCCCTCTCTAACCAATGTGGGATCTCACAATCCAACCTTTTTCGGTGCCTAGTGTCCTCGCTGGCACTTGTTCCTCTCTCCAATTGACGTGGGATCTAATCTTCGCTTATAAATACTACTTCCTTCTCTGTGTTTCTTTGCATTGTCTCAAGCCACACTTTGAACACAAAGATAAAAACGAAATGGTTATGAAACGGAGCCTTAGTAACGTGCGGTGAATGTGGATGGATGTAGGTTTTATGCTGCTGAAGTTCTCATTGCATTAGAGTATCTTCATTGTCAAGGGATAATTTACAGAGATCTGAAGCCTGAGAACGTTCTACTCCGGGGAGACGGACACGTGACGTTGACGGATTTTGACTTGTCATGTTTGACTGCTTCCAAACCTCAGGTTTCCAAAATACTTGTGATATAATTTAGGAACCATTTTTCATCATCAGTCATTTTGGCTATAGAACTTCTCTTGATGTGAATTCTGTCATCTGCAGCTTTTGTTTCCAACGATGAATGAGAAGAAAAAACAATCAAGATCTCAACAGGCTCCGATCTTTATGGCTGAACCTATGCGAGCATCGAACTCATTCGTCGGCACTGAAGAGTACATAGCACCGGTTTGTACTACTTGCAAATACTTTTCCATATCTAAAATAAGAAGATCAAACTACGACTCGAAATAACAAATATTTGAACTTTAAAATTTGTTCATTTTCACTATGTTAGAGCGTATGATTTGAACACGAGAATCTTTGTTCCTTTATACGTTGTGTGATCAGTAAAGTTCAACATCATTGTTATCGTCGAGGTCTAATTTTGTAGGAAATCATCACTGGGGCTGGCCATACTAGTGCAGTGGACTGGTGGGCTTTGGGTAATTTTCATGATGCTCTTATCTGATTGAAAATGTTTTGAGGATTATATTTTGATTTTGATTGCTTATATATGTTCTTGGATTGTTTAAAAATTTAGGTGTCCTCCTATATGAGATGCTCTATGGATACACACCCTTTAGGGGGAAGACGAGGCAAAAGACTTTTGCCAACGTTCTTCATAAGGACCTTAAATTTCCCAAAAGTATATCGGTAAAGACTTTTGATCCGAGCAAAATATTAGTAGATTTATAACAAGTTTCAAAGTCTTGATGTTCGATATTAGGAAACCACGAAACTCTATAATGATATGATATTGTGTACTTTGAATATAAGCTCTCATGACGTTACGTTTGGTTTCTCTGAAAGGTCTCATACCAATGCAGATAGTATTCCTTACTTTCCTTACTTATAAACGCATGATCTTTCTGATAGTATATACAAATCTATAATGTGAAAACTTTCAAACGTTGTGTTTCAGGCAAGTCTCAATGCAAAGCAATTAATCTTCAGGTTATTGCAAAGAGATCCCAAAACTCGATTGGGTTCTCAACAAGGGGCTAATGAAATCAAACGACATCCGTTCTTCCGAGGCATCAATTGGGCGCTCGTTCGTTGCATGGTAAACTACTACAAACTTAATCTCAAGAGAGCTTTATTTTCCACTCATGCTCATGAGAAGCTTCCATTTCCTAACATGTCGGGTTATATTTCAGAAACCTCCCGAGCTCGAAGCGCCTCTCTTCCCGACCACCGATGCCGAAAAAGAAGCTAATAAGGCATCAGATTTTGATGGAAAAGATGTTGAACTCAGTGTTTTCTGATAAGTTCCCTTTCTTTGTTTGATCGCTTTAGAATGTCAAATTCTTTTAGGCTTCATAGCTTTAAATATTGAAAGCTTCTTTAGTGTTTATTTAATCTCTACCCAATGTAATAAGAATATTGTAAGGTGGTGGTGATTGGCTAAATAATCTCTTAGCTCTGCTTTCTTTGTAACGTTTAATATATATATATATATATATATTTGTCGTCTTTTAAAAATATATATAGTCAAGAAAATTTAAGAAATATTTTAAAAAAATTATTTTTATTTTGAGAATTTATCTAAAAAATGAAGTGTTTTTGAGAAAATAGGTGTAATTTTTTTTTTGTCACGATTGTATAAAACACGAGAGAATTTAATGAAACTTAAGGATAATATTGTAATTTTTGAAAGAATGTCTGTATTTAAAACTATACCAAGGGAGTGCATACGAAATTGAGAAATATATTTAAATTAAAATGTTAAAATAAATATTTGATATATTTATTAAATGAGAAAAATATAATTATTATATTTGATATAATAAATATTAAAATAATTAATATATATTTATATCTTAAATAAAAATACATTTAACATTCAAAATAGTTAAATTTATATTAGAATCTTTTATGATATTTAAATATAACTTAAAAGATTTTTCAATTTTCTGCCCAATTCTTTCAAATTTAATTTTTTTTTTAAAAAATTAATTCATATATAAATTTAAAATTTCCAATATTTTACCTATTTTATATAAGTATTTATTTATTTATTTCCCTTTAAAACCCTAAAATTCGGCGGTGTGTTTTTTGGTTTCCCAACTTGACAAGGGGACTGATAAATTCTTCCTTAAACCCTAAAATCGTTAGTGTGAGAGGGCGATGAAGACGATCACCGGAAATGTGGTTTCTTCGAAGCCAATCTCCCTTTCCAAAGCGGCGTCCACTCTCTCCTCCTTTCTCTCCGTCGATAATGGCGCTTCGAAAGCGCTCTGTGCCTACCTGAGACGCGCCTCCACCTCCTTCAACGAGTTAAAGCAGCTTCATAAGGACCTCAAGTCTTCGCGGTCCGATCGGAATCCCCGACATCACGGATTCGAGGTTTCAAGTGGTTTAGAGGCGGCTGTAGATAGTTCACATCGGATTGAAAACGGTGAGAGAATCAAATCTTCTGTATCTGAGAGCAGAAGCGGGAAGAAGCGGCGGGAGAGTAGGGATCGGAATGAGAACGAGCAGGATGGGAAAACAGCAATGGCAAGCGGTGGGAATGGTGATTTTGAGGATGTAGTGGGTGAAGATGGAAAGAGAAGGAGCGACGAATTGAGGACTGAAATTGAAGAAAAACCTAGCCGAAGAGTCGAGGTCGATGTGAAATCCAGCGATAGAGATGAGAGCGTTGTAGGAATTGAGAAGAAAAAAAAGCACAAGAAAAAGAGCAAGGATGGAGAAGATGAACGTGATGCTGAAGTCGGGCAAAGTTACGGTAAATCGCAAACTAGTGCTAATAATGGCGAGACTGAAGCTTCTGAAGATTTCATTGAGAACAATGTAGGAAGGGGAAAAGATAGAAAGAAGCATAAGGACAAGAATAATTTGGGGGATGAAAAGAGGACAAAGAAGGACAATGATGATGAAACAGGTCTTGTGGAGCTGTCGACTAAGGATAAGAAGAAGAAGAAGAAGAAGAAGAAGAACAGAGAAGAAGATGATGACGATCTTCAAAATAACAGTGGTGGGGCTATAGAGAAAGAGAAAATGCCAGTTTCGGATAGCCAAGAACTGAAAAGGAAAGAAAGTAAGAAGAGGAAAAATGGAGACTTGGAAGAAGGGGTCGATGATGGTTCAGAGGAGCAGCAGGGTACAAAGAGAAGGAAAAGAAAGTCATGAGACAAGCAAGGATGAACTTGTAACTCATTATTTGTTAGGAGTTGATGAAGTCCCTGTATTGGAAGATTCCATGTGCTCACAGCTTATTGGAAAAAGTCTGTTTACTAATTGCTACCAATGGTAATAGTTTTGATGCTTCATATCATCGTTCTATTTTGATTGATTACTTATACCAATTTTATCTATCAATTTAGGAAGCTTATGAAAATTTGAGTTCACCCTTCTGGCCTTCGGTTGATTTTGTCATTGCTTTTCTCAGCTATTTGATTAATGAAAGCTTTCCATGTTCTTGATTGTTTTTCCATGTCTGTTGTGGGTACTAATGTTTTTGTTTCAAAGAGGAGCCCATTGATCTCCGATGTTTATTGCAAGAAGCAAGCAACAACTGCGTGGAAGGCAGCTGCTATATGCAAAGAAAACGTCGAAGCTACATGATTTGATGCATATTTATAGTATTGCATCAGGTAACTCTCAGCTGTTATGAAAATTGTTTTGAGTTAATGATAAAAGCTAATGTATTCCTATTCGATCAAGAGATGGATCAGCCTGCATTGCCCAAATGGTTTTGTGCTTGTATCTCATTATGAAACCTGTTGTTCTTTGAGTCATCTGTCGCCGACCAACAAGTATACCATGGAGTGTTTGCCCCTCCTTTATCTAGTGGTGCCCATCTGTAGCAAAGCTAACTAGACCTTTTACGGCCCAAGCCTTACCGCTAGTAGATATGTCTCTTTTGGGTTTCCCTTTCAGGCTTCCCTTCACGGTTTTAAAACGCGTTTATTAGGGAGTTTTTGGGTTTCAAAATAATTCAAAAACTGATAAACGGCGGTCCTTTTGTCAATAGGAATAGAACTGGAAGTTCACGTAGTCTAATTGGTTGTGTTCATAATCCATACTGGATGTGTTCATAATCCATACAGGATAGGACTCCTACCTTCCCAAGATTTAGGGGATTTGGGGTTGAAGTATGCAAGTTCTTTGCCTACTGTATCACCCTCGAGACTGATTGCGAACTTGAACGTTCGAATCCTGGGCTTTGATCGAAGAAACAGAAGTATCGCTCATAAATTTCAAACTTTCTCGAATGACTTCTCATTATTAGCAATCGGCTGTGGTTTGCGAGGCCGAAGAACAAATCGTCACTAGTGATGTGTTGCATCTTTTTTGGCTCTAATTACAGCTTCTATGAGTCTGTATAAGCCAACACTTCCTAATATAGTGTATTGATTACAAATATGTTAAAACATTTAACATTGATTGGGTTATTTAACACTTCAATATTTATCTTTTTTTTTTTTTTTATAAAAAGAAATTACAATCCTCTTATAAATGTTTTCATTGAAATTGTTTATTTTTAATAATTTATATTTGATAAAGATATTTCTATAAAAAGAAAACACTTTTAATCATTTAAAATTATTCTAGAATCATTACAAACATACTGTAAATTATAATTGTTTCCAACAGTAATTTAATTGAATATAAGTTAGAAATAAGCTTGTTTACAAAATCGAAAAATAAGGTTAATAATTGAATATTTTAGAGATTTAAAAAGCTGTCCAATAAATTATACCTTTCAAGGTCGTGGCTTGTTGGCTTTGCGGGGGCGAACATAGTGTTACTCCTGCAAGTCACAGGTTCGATCTGTAAAGGTGCCAAGAATCAACAAATTCCACAAATTATAATGACTGATTTATGTTGAGGTATTCTAAAATACCTTTTTGGAGATTGGTAAGATTTCAAACAAATAACTCGATTATTAATTTGTTTATAATCACCTGTAAAAAAAAAAAAAAAAAAAAAAAAAAAAAAAAAAAAAAAAAAAAAAAAAAAAAAAAAAAAAAA